>NW_026591816.1:6728100-6728600 GCF_907164565.1 Psammomys obesus | reverse complement strand
CACACACACACACACACACACACACACACACACACACACACACACACTAAAAGCAAAAATATCTTTTTCTTTACGAACTTTTTCTCCTCTCAAATCTTTAACTGGCTGAGACATATTCACATTCACACTAGGGAGGGCAATCCTGATTCCCTTAGTGTCTTAGTCATTGTTCTATTGCCCTGTGAAGAGACACCATGATTGCCACAACTTAGAAAAGAAAGCATTTAATTGGGGCTTGCTTAGAATTTCAGAGGGTTAAGTCCATGTATATCATTGCAGGGAGCATGGCGACAGGCGGGCAGGTGGGCAGGCGTGCAGGCGTGGTGCTAGAGCAGTAATGGAGAGCTTCCAACATCTGATCTGCAAGAGGCAGAGAGGGGAGAGGGGAGAGGAGAAAGGAGAGGAGAGAGGGGAGAGGGGAGAGGAGAGGAGAGAGGGGAGAGGGGGGAGGAGAAAGGGGAGAGGAGAGAGGGGAGAGGAGAAAGGGGAGAGGAGAGAGG
>NW_026591816.1:6725614-6728090 GCF_907164565.1 Psammomys obesus | reverse complement strand
AAAGGGGAGAGGAGAGAGGGGAGAGGAGAAAGGGGAGAGGAGAGAGGAGAAAGGGGAGAGGGGAGAGAAGTTGGAACAAAAAGGGGAGAGGGGAGGAGAAAGGAGAGGGGAGAGGGGAAATGGGGGAGAGGGGAAATGGGGGAGAGGGGAAATGGGGGAGAGGGGAGGGGGAAGGAGAGAGGGAGGGGGAAGCGCCAGCCACCCTGGGCCTGGGCTTTTGAAACCTCAAAGCCCACCCCCAAGACACACTCCCTCCAACAGGGCCATCCCTTACCATCTTTCCCTAAGTAGTTCCACCAACTAGCAATGGAGCTTTCAAGTATGAGCCTGTCAGGGCTATTCTCATTCAAACCACCACATTTAAGCCGCCAGTTCAGCTAATCTAATCCAGACCTATATCCTCTGACTGTTGGATTAAATGCCTGTGCACCCCACACCCGATCAAGCTGACACACAGATGAACTGCTTCCGGTTCTGAGAACAAGCCATGTTCTCCCTTGCTTCCCTTCTATTGTACGAGCTGTTGCCTGAGTTTAGGCTTTGCTTGGTCTCCTGACTGGCTCTTTAGGAATCCGTCTAGTTTAGAACTTCGTCTAGACTGGGTCAGTCCCATTCCTGTGATACCTGCCTGGCACTGCGTCACGGAGGACTTCTCTAGGTACCGTGGTTTCCTGTTTACTTGTCTTGATCATAGAGATGCCGCCCGGCCCTAGGACCAGCCTTACTGCTGGTACCTGCCCGAACCAACAGTCGTTGGTTAAAGGAGTGAATGACAGACTTGGAGCAGCAGGTGGATGCTGATCTAAGCCTTAGAGAAGAGAGTATTTCAGAAGAAATCTAAGACCTGGTTGAAGAAAACCAACAGCAGGAAACAACAACAACAACAAAAATGTTTATTTTTTCAGACACTTTAATAGTCATTTTGGAAGCCAGCAGTCACTTCCTAATACCGCAAATAATTGTTACATAGGCCAAAGACACAAGGAGCCCTTTCTTGTATCAGATTGGGGAATTCTTTTCAACTTTTTAATTCTTACAAAACATTTTATTTATTTATATTCATTTTTGTGTGTTGTGGGGTTTAGAGGGCAAGTTTTGGGGACACAGGAAGGAAAAAGAGGTCCTTTCTTTGGAGTCTGAGTGAATCCTCCAGCCAGGTGAGAATCAGGAATTCCAAATTTGCTGCAAAGGTTGCCTACACGGAGATGACCCTCCGGTGTTGTTACACTTTATTGTCAACCTGACTCAACCTAGGACGAAGGAACCGGAACCGAGAAGCTGCCGAGATCAGATTGGCTGTGGCACATCTGTGGAGGTGTGGTCTTCATTGCTGCTGACTGACGTCATACAAAGGTCCACGTGTGTGGAAGTGGGCCCAGCCCACCTTGGGCGGTTCCATCCTCAGGCAGCGGGTGGGTGGATTAGAACGGAGCGCATCAGAGAGCACAGCCAGCTAGGCTTCTGCGGCTTCTGAAAAGCGTCACTGAAATTCCTCAGCGACCCTTTAAAGATAACCACCACTGTCTTACATGTGGCCGCTGTAAGGACAATAAAGCGAGACTCTTCTTTGAGAAGCCAGGCTCTCAGGCCTCCTACCCTCTTCCCCAATACTTCCCTTTCTCTGAACGTCATACTTCAAAATGTCTTTCAGTAAGCCCCACCTCCGCTTCACCTTGGCTTACCCTGAATTTTTTCCCTGTGGCAAAACTAAGGATCTAGTTTTAGAAGACGAAGGGACTCCTCGGGCTGCAGGTGGCAGTGTGGAACTGTACCAACCCTGACATTCCTCTCATTTCTGACTTACCTGTTTCCAAATGATGGCATTTAATCGGCTCTTCTTCCCCTTCTAGTTCCTGTAACCTGGGGGCGAGTGCCAGAGTCTTAAGTTCAGCTCTTTCCACGACACTGGCGAGAGAGTTGTTGCTCCACCTGGCACTGGCAGACAGCGTCATCTGCTGTAGGGCTGCTCAGAGCAGCGCCTCACCTGCTGCGCATTTTCTCCCACTGTCTTTTCACTTCACCGGTCCAGCATCTCTCGGGGCCTGAGACTAACCCCTGCAGGTTGCAAAATGGTGATTTCCTAATGCTGATTCCGCCTCCATTTCTTTTCTTTTTTAAAAAGATGTTTTTATGTATTATGTATACAATGTTCTGTCTGCATGTACATCTGCACGCCAGAAGAGGGCGCCATATCTCATTATAGATGGTCGGGAGCCAACGTGTGGTTGGTGGGACTTGAACCCAGGAGCTGTGGAAGAGCAGCCAGCGCTCTCACCTCTGAGCCATCTTTCTGGGCCCCCTCCTCCATTTCTTAGTTGGAATTCTGTCATTTTCTTTCCCTCAGTGGATTTTGTGTACATTATCCAGTGGCAGGGTACAGTCAGGTGGATTGCTGTGAGTTCGAGGCCAGCCTGATCTACAAAGCAAATAATAAAATAAAATAAAATAAAATAAAATAAAATAAAATAAAATAAAA
>NW_026591816.1:6699200-6725604 GCF_907164565.1 Psammomys obesus | reverse complement strand
AATAAAATAAAATAAAATAAAATAAAATAAAATAAAATAAAATAAAATAAAATAAAATAAAATAAAATAAAATAAAATAAAATAAAATAAAATAAGATATTATACACATGTGTCCCTTTTCCTTAGTGAAAATTCTTGGTTTCTAATAATACCACACGTTTATGGCATTAACTTTTCTTTTATTATATTTGGTTTTGTTTATTTTGTGTGCACATGTATGCTGAGGTACCTCCATAGGAAGACTTTTGGGAGTTGTCTCTTCAATCATGTGGATGATGGGGGCTGAAGTCCGATCTTCAGTCCTGTATGTGAGTATCTCAATGAGCCATCTCCCTCTCTGAACAGCACGTTTATTCATTATGTAAAGTTGGAAACACATGTGCTGTCCTGGCTAGTTTTATGCCAAGTGACACAAGCGAGTCATCTGAGAGGGGGGGAGCCTCAACTGAGAAAATGCCTCCCTGAAACCCAGCGGTAGGCAGTTTCTCAATTAGTGACTGATGGGGAGAGCCACCCGCGGTGGGTGGTGCCATCCCCGGGCTGCTAGTCCAGGGTTCTATAAGAAAGCAGGCAGATGGGCTGGAGAGATGGCTCAGGGGTTAAGAGCACTGGCTGCTCTTCCAGAGGTCCAGAGTTCAATCTCAGCAACCACATGGTGGCTCACACCATCTATAGCGAGATCTGGTCCCTCTTCTGGCGTGCAGGCACACATGCAGTACAAAGTACTGTATAAATAATAAATCTAAAAAGAAAAAAAACAAAACAAAAAACCCCGAGCAAGCTTTGGGGAACAGGCGATGGGGCACACCTCCATGGCCTCTGCGTCAGCTCCTCTCTCCAGGTTCCTGCCCTGTTTGAGTTCCCATTTTGACACCCTTCAATGATGTCAAGCCCAAAACCCTTTTCCTTCCCAACTTGCTTTTAGGTTGTGGTGTTTCATCACAGCAATAGAATCCCTAACACACCCCGATGTTACTCCCAATAAACAAAATAATGTTTACAGATCTTTTCTCCTTTAGAATAGAGCTTATTCAATAAGTGTAGTCCAAACGCTGTGTTTTAAAGCTGGTCTACTTGTTCCTCTTCTGTGTGTTATAAATGATCTTTCATAAAGACTTATACCACTCCTAATGAGTGCTCATTAAACCTGAAAAAAAAAAAGCTTTGTTCAGGTAGACTGGGTTCCTGTGGGGGGGCACTAGGAATCAGATTTGCAGGCCAAATTGTCTGGTTGGAGCAACAACAACAGCACAGAGGATATTTCGTTATGCAAATGTTTGGTCCCAGGGACTCTGTAAGGCACTGGGGAGCTGAAAGGCACATTCGTGCTCTCTATCACTCTTACCTTATTCTCTAAAGACAGAGATGCTTGGAAAGCTCACGAAAGTTTTTTAAATGATTGCTTGGAACAATTTATAGACACTGCAGATTTTTTTTTCCTTAAGCATTCAATAGGGAGAGAGCTGGGAATGAACCAAGGAAGGGTGTGTTCCTTCTCCATTGTTGAACTCAAGTGAAGAGGATGCTGCTTGGCTCTGCTCTCTCAGCAGAGATTATTTTGAGTACCTTTGAGATAGGAAGGACAAAAGAAAAGTCACATTTAGGAAGAGGAGATGGAAAGGATGAAGGAGGACTAAGAAGATAAAGACTTTAATGGAGACACCACGCTGGGCAATTTAACAACAGCAGCAGTTCTCAGAGAGTAAATTACTTTTGCAGCTATTTAGAAGGAACTAGAAAGTCTGAATTACTATTGCCATTTTTGTGAAAGGTTTTAGTCTATTCTTGGGGCTAAGTTGAATAATTGATGATTTGCTGCTCTTGCCGGGATGCCCTCTGAGCTGGAGTGCTGGCTCAGTGTGCTAAAGCTCCTGGGTTCAAACCAACATTTGCTAAACGGCTGTGTACCTTGGACTGGTGTGGGACATTGTCTCTTACTCCCTGTTTCCTGTAGGCAAAGAATTAGAGGCACCAGTATCGTAAGCGTTCTCATCCTATTTTACTATGACCTGGGCTTAGGCAACGAACACAGCAAGTACTCAATATGTCGACTGTACTCTGAAAATTTACATGTGTATGTGCAAGAAAATACAGGTTGGAAATTCATGCTGAAATATACATATCCATTCTTTTGTAGGAAATAGGAAAATCTATTAACTATACAGTAAGTGTTCAGTGTTGAGATCACCCAAATCCTTTCTGTAAGAGATAAACCTGTAGAGCAAGACACACATCTGGTCATGCACAAGTCTACAGCCCTTTTTCTAAGCCCCCTTTCTGGGCACACACCCCCGAGCACTCTCAAGCCTGAGCCCAACTGAGGACGCTGCTGGCAGAACCCTGCACGGTTGCTTTTAGAGCCCAGTGTGAAGTCCCTTCCCGAGGGGAGGGTGCAGTCCATCAGTCACACGTTTCAGAAAATAAATGAGACAGTTCAGCAGACCCGAACAGGCCCATCTTACACCGAGGAAATCGGATGTGCAGCAGTCTTCTCAAGAGACCAGAGAGATGCCGCACTGGTAGTGACATCTCTGTATTTGGGAGAGTCTCCTCAGAAGGGTGAGAAGAGCAACTGGTTCCGTGGCCAATTAACGTCTTCAGTGCTTGGGATGGACCTGCACAGTCTTAATTATTTCCATTTGAGCTAAGACCAGAGGACAGAGCCAATGATGTCACCAGAGTAGACACACAGCAGATATTTGCTGTCCTGGAGATCAGCCAATAGAAAATGTTGCCAGCCCATCACTCCTGGGGAGCTGAGAATTGTGCCAGCTGCCCACCAAGGGTGACAGTTTAAAAACAACAGGCTGAAAAATGTCGCAAATCTGAAAAACAATGAAGCGCCTGTTGTCAAGTTTAGTGATTGATGGTGTCAGTGCCTAGAAAGCCAAATGGGAGTGAGGAAATTCCTACCATTTTAGCGTTCTAAACGTTTCTTGCAATGATTCATTAAAAGCCACATAGATATAAAGGCATCTCTATGTATAGATACACACATACATTATTCATATTGTTCTCTGTTTAAAATGCTTAGGGGCTGAAACTTGGAAGTGTTCAGTGAAGCGAAATCATTCCTTTTGCAATATGCAGTTAGTCTTCGGAGCCCAAGCTGACTTCCACACTCTCTTCCCGTTCTCCCTGTGTAATTAAAGGTGAAGGGCGAGCAGGGGGAGAGACAGCTGGACCTTTTCTGGTGACTCCCTCAGGGGAGTCACATGGCTGCAGGGCTCTGCCCCACACAGCATGGACACAGTGTGTATGCTCTCCCCGCTCCCCACAGAGGGGCGCAGCGTGGCTGTCAGGCCAGTGTTCTGGCTACAGTGGACTGCAGTTTGGAAGTGTCTAGGTTAGTTATTGCCTCTCTGTAACTTCAAAGTTCATGGCTTACAAAGACAGCCACTGGGCTGGCCAGGGTGATGCTTACTATTTTCATGATGAAATGATAATGTGTGCAACAAATATTATATGAAAGAGGTTTATTGGATGGAGATGGAGAGAGAGAGAGAGAAACATGATAGGAGGAGAGTGGGGGTGCCCTGACAGAGAAAGGCGAGAAAGCAGGAGACAGCAAGAGAGTGCAAGAGCAAGAGAGAGGTAAGAGGCAGGGGTCCATTTACAGCTTTTGCGCAGCTCAACTGTCTACCCAGAGGCGACACGTGATGACATCATAGGTTACTAGGCAACCCAGAAGCAGGCTGCCTAAATACTAACACATGGAATCCAAGCACTTTGGGAGATGGAAGCAGGAGGATCAGGAGTTCACGTGATCCTTAGCTAAATATTGAATTCAAGTCTGTCCGGGGCTATATGAGACCCTGCCACAAAACAAAACAAGAACTCAGCCACTTACTGTGTCGCATGAGCTAAAGGCTCATCCAGGTCGTTCTGCTGGTCCTTGCTGAGTTACATTCTGCAGTGCGGCTGGGTAGACCGGTGGTCATTGGATTAGGATGACCTTGGCATGAACAGTTCATGTGCTTTTCCCCTTCTTCCAGCACACTAGTTCAAACTAGTCTCATGGCAGCGGCAGTTCATGGGAAACTGGTTTGCCCATTTCCCGTTGGCTGAAATAAAACACACAACCAAGGCCAGATCCAGCGTGAAAAGGTATTACTAAAGTGTGTAGATACAGAGGGGACTCTTAATGCCAACAAACAGCAGAGAGTGGTCAGGAACAGCAGCGACAATGTTGTTTAAGTCAGTGATGTTTCTTCAGAGTTTGGATTTATTTATTTTACTGATTAGTGTAACATTTATTAGAAAAAACTATATTTGGGCACTGTTATACAGATAGAGACAAACTTTATGCTTCAAATGTTTACCCACTTCCTAGAATTGAATAGGAGTGAGTATACAAGCTAGGCGTGGTGTCTCACAGTTAATCCCAGCACTCAGGAGGCAGAGGCAGGTGGATCTCTGTGAGTTTGAGGCCAGCCTGATCTACAAAGTGAGTCCAGAATAATCAGGGCTGCACAGAGAAACCCTGTCTCGAAAAAGAAAGAAAAAAGAAACACCAAAACACCAAAAATAAAAAAAACAATCCCCTGCTCCCTAAAAAGAAATTAATATACAACATATCCAGATATAGGGGTCACAATGAAGGCCATTTTAAGGCACATGTTCATAGCTCTAAAATCAAATAGCTGGAGCGACCTTATACTAGCAACCTAAAGGCGCACCTGAAAGTTCTAAAAAAAAAAAAAAAGAAATAACACCCAAAAAGAGTAGCAAGAAAGAAATAATCAAACTCAGGAAATCAAACTCTTTTATTAATAAAAAGAGAAAAAATTAATAAAAAACAAAATTAATAAAGTTAGTAAAAGAGAAACAAAACAAAAAATATACAAAGAATCAATGAAGCAAAGAGTTTTTTTTTTTTTTTTTTTTTTTTATCAATAAGATTGACAAACCCTTAGCCAAATTAACTAACAGGCAGAGAGAGACTATTCAAATGAACAAAATTAGAAATAAAAGGAGGTATTAATAATAGACACTAAGAAAACCCAGAGATTTATAATTTATAATTATACTTTCAAAACTTGTATTCCCCCAAATTGGAAAATCTAGAGGAAATGGATACTTTTTTTGATACATATCACTTGTCAAAGTTAAATCAAGATTAGATAAACAATTTGAAGCTACATGTGACCTCTAGTGAAAAAGAAGCAATCATGAAAAGCCCCCCCCCCCCAAATAAACAAGCAAACAAAAAGCCCAGGGCCGGATGGTTTTAGGGTAGAATTCAGTCACACTTTTGAAGAAGTGTTGATGCTGATACTTCTCAAATTATCCCACAAGATAGAAACAGAAAGAACACTGCCCAGTTCATTTTATGAGGTCACAGTGTTCTTTTTCTCACTCTCCCCTTCTCTCCCCATCCCCCCATCCATATCTTAGTGCTGTGAATCTTGCTCTCAGAACCGCCTTTATTGTGTCTCATAAGTTTGGATATTTTGAATATTATTTTTATCCAATTGTAGGAAGTCTTAAATTTCCGTCTTGACCTATTTTTCATTTATGTTGGAGAAGATGTAAAGTGAGGGGAACACTCATCTGTTAGAGGTTCTGTGTCTCAGAATCTTGTGAAGGGCTTTCTTTTCTTTTCTTTTCTTTTCTTTTCTTTTCTTTTCTTTTCTTTTCTTTTCTTTTCTTTTCTTTTCTTTTCTTTTCTTTTCTTTTCTTTTCTTTCTCTTCATCGTTATTTTTTAAAATTTAATTCCTGTCTGCATTTCTTTCCTTTCTGTCCAAATCTGCTCTTGGAGTGTCATCTGTCTATTTACTGGCTTTTGCTTTCACTTTCTGTAGCCTCCCCTCTGATAGCCTCTTTCCTTCAGTGTGTAGACTTTTGAGTAACAAGAGGAAAGTTAACTGTTTTCTAACTTGTCACATTCATGAATCACAAAATTAAAAGTACAGATTCAAAAGTGGGTGTGGCAGGAGGATTAGAAGGTCAAGGTTGTTGCTTTCAGTTACATAATGATTTTGAGGCTAGTCTGGGTTATATAAGACCTTGTCTCAAAAAAAAAAAAAGATTTTTTTTTTCCCACCAGTAACCCACCTTTTGTTGGAGTTGCTCTCCTGTGGTCTCTGAAGATCATGTCAGAGCTGCCTTCTTTCCTGACTCATGCTCCTTTTCACACCTTGGAATCCCCTCTGCTTTTCTGTGTTTTCCCCACAACCTTTCTCCATTTCGTCTTTTTCACATTGCCCAGTATCCAGTCCTGGAGCTCTTATCTCAGCTCTCCTTGGCTGTTTAACTTATTGCTTAAATTTAGGCTCTATTGTCTAAGCAGGAGAAAATGCCAAGACCACAGACACAAGCTAAGACTGCAGCCCCACCCACATTTCCAATCCCTGTGGGCTCTATTTGTGCTTTAGGTGTCATGTGTCCTAAACCAGAAGAATCTTCATTTCCTTTTTTTTTTTTTTTTTTTTTTGCTAATGTGTGTGTGCGTCCATGTGTATATTCTATGCTTGTACTGGATTTTCCACTTTGCTATGATAGACTTGAAACCCTCTGGGCCATTTCTGAATGTTTCTGATTCACCTCACCTATGGTATTAGTTATCGGGTCTACTGAGTTGGCTTTGATAGTGTTCTCTCATTCTTTTCCATTGTCATTTCAGATACTTTAGTTTTGCCTTTGCTCCTTACAGCTGGGCTGTTCTCCCAGCTTGACAGCTCATGCTCCTCTCGGAGCTCTGCAGCCTCTAACTCCTCTCCCAGCTCCTGTCCTGCATGGAATGATTGGGCTCCTAAGACCTCGATTATGATGTTTCTAGCTCCAGATGTCTTTGAGTTCTGCTTGTAGTTCTCTAACCTTTGAAACTGGGCAGATGCTTTATTTTCATCAAATCTTAGAAGTTTGGGGATACCATTTCTTTACATAGTCTTTCTTTATCTCCGTTTCCTGAGGATTCTATTATATATATTAGCATGAATTTCTTTGGTCTCTGAGATTTCACCAGTTTCTGTCTCATTTTCAGACTAGATAACTACAGCTGACTTCTTTTCAAGCCTCTTTGTTCTTCCATCTTGAGTCTGCTATGAAACTTTTGCCTCAACACAGAAATTTTCATTTTTTTCTTTCTAGAATGTTCTTTTTTTGAGACAAAGTCTCATATGTGGCTCTGTCTGTCATGAAACGCTATGTAGACCAGGCTGGTCTTAAACTCACAGAGATCCACTTGCCTCTGCCTCTCACATGCCACCACACCTGGTTTTGTTCTTTTCATCGTTTCTGTGATGTTCTCTTGGTGAAATGTTTTTTGTTTGGTTCTTTAGACCTAGGTTTCTTTAGTTTTTTGAATAACTTTATAATAGTTAATTTAAAGCCTTTGTAAGTTCACCTTTGACTGTCCACAGGAAGAATTTGTAGTGCTTGCTCTCTGCCCATTCATACCTGTTTATTTGCCCATGTAATCGCATTTTGTCAAAGGTGGACATTTAAATTAACTCAGTTTGGCAGTTCTGAAAATCAAGGCCCTGTTTCCATCTTTCTGACTTGTTGTTGCTTTTTGTCAGTGACTTTCCAGAGTGAATTCTGTCACGGGGATTTTTCATTTGCACTACCATTGAAGTCTCTATTCAGATAGTGTAGTGGAGTGCTCACTTGGACAGAGATTTCAGTGCTGTGAGCTCAGTTTCTGTTGAGTGTGTCTATGTGTGTTGGGAAATGTATTCAGTGCTCTGGGAGACAGTTTACAACACCCTGTGAGCCTTTACCTCCTCTCTTCCTGGAGCCTCATGCAGAATAGCAGGTGAGAAATGTTTACAGCTCCGCACACACACACACAGCTCCGCACACAGCCTCCTATGTACCCTATGGACATCCTCAGCATTTCATTTTAAGCTTTGGGTCTGCTTCTCATTTGTCACAACTGTTATTGCCACCTCTGGCAGCTGTAATGTTAAACAAAGATTGTTTTCAACTGATGCTCTAGGGAAGAAAAGGTTGAAGGAGCTCTGAGTGAGACTGAGTAAGGATGAGCCTTGTGGCTTTCAGGGCTTTTCAGAGACTCTGCAAATAGGCCAAAGAGTGAGATGGTGCTTCAGACAACCCTAAACATAGTCTGTCTCCTCTAGTGGTTACAAAGAGCTTGATTTTCATGGCCGGTGTGTTGGCAAGGGGTAGTGGGATGAGATAAGATGGAATGAAATGCCACAATGCTCCATGTTCTTCTAGAGGGCTTAAAAAAAGCTGTGCTCCTTCCCAGATGTTGACTAGTTTTCAGAAGACATAAAAGTTGAATTTTGAGCTAAAAACAAAAGCAAAAACAACATAGTGTTCTCATTGCTTATAATGGTATGAGGAGATTTTGGAGGGCCCCATGCTCTGGGGTGCGGTTGGCACCAAATGGAATCCTGCTCATTAACCATGCCTTTCCAAACCCTTTGATCTTAGTAGCTTCTTCTCTCTACAACATTTTATGTGTCACTTATGCCGGTGCTCGGCAAAAAGTCCATAGAGCTCTGTGTCCAGATATACAGAGGGTTCAGGATCTGCATTTTAAATATGTTCGAGGGAATAAGGGAAGGTAGTGGCTCATGGACCAAGCTTTAACCCCTTCTCCAGTTTAAATGAGAATTACAATATTACTACATACCAATTTATATTGCACTTGTAGTAGTTATTGTTATTATTATTGCTGCTATTTTTGTTCGTATAAATCATCTCTTCCCACCCCAGAATAAAAACTCTGCACTAGAATAAACCCCCTCTGAACTCCCAAAGTGTTCAGTGTTACAGTCAGTCCTCTCGGCAGGTTTACCGAAAGGAGTGTGTGTGTGTGTGTGTGTGAAAGAGAGAGAGGCACACAGAAAGAGAGAGAGAGAGTGAGAGAGAGAGAGAAAACACTGTTTTCATATGCAAAGAAACACTAATCTTCCAAGCTTCTGGAATTTGCAACTTTATTGGTAAATTGAAACTTGCCTTTGACAGTCTTCTTAATTAGGAAGGTAGTTAATTTTATGGAGATTTGGACTTAGAAAATAAAATCACCTGAACAGTTTCACAAATTGTTTCCTTGAAAATAACTCATAAAACTCCAGCAAAATGCCTAAATGAAGCACTTCCATTTTGGATGCCTCAAGAGAGTGTAGGAAACATGGTGTTAATTTCTTAGTCACTGGAGAACAAGGTGCTATTTTAATTTAGTATTCACTAGAGACAGCAGTCTTGGGTGAAGGAAATTCCAGCAGCCTTGCCATCCTTCATCTCTGTAGTCTCAGAGCTGGTGGTCACAGACTGCCTCCGCTCTGTGGCCACCTGCTTCCTGTCTGTAGCATAGGAGTAGGTTGCCAGGGCCTGCCAGTGGGGCTCACATGGAGGCAGTGAGGTGACCCTGATCTCAGAGGGTCACTGCTGGGAGGTGCTTTCCTGCTTAGAGAGATAACATCCCCCCCCCACCCCCAAGGGTAACTGTCAGATGCTAAGGGAATCCTGTGGGAGAGGAGGTTGGGTAGGAAGCCAGGCTGTGCCGGCAGCTGTCCAGTCTATTGCCAGAAATGGACGGGGAGATTGTGAGCTTTGCAAGTCGTCAGGAGAATTGAGTTAACTGGCTCTGATGAAAGGACTGTATTCAGACTGGCGAGGTAACAGGCTCTCTCACTGCCCTGTGTCAGTAGGCTTTTTAAAAACACCCTGGTGAAAAACCCACATTTCTTTTTTAGTTTTTAAGTTTTTATAATATAATTTATTCACTTCATATCCCAATTGTATCCTCCTCTTTCATCTCCTCCCAGACCCATGCTCCCTCCCTCTTCCCACCCACTCCCCTACCATCTGATCCCAGGCTATCATTTCTAATCACACATGCTTATTAGAAGTCATGGATCTTGACTTTGACACTCAGGGAATGGAGGGCGAGTTTGATAGTAACGGATAGCTTTATGTGAAAACCAGAAAGCTCTGTTTTAGTATAACAGATAATTAATAAAGTAATTCTCTTAAACTATAGTCTGAAGACTCATAATAAATACATGTATCAGGAAAATGTCACCACAATGAAGGTGATGAGTGGACTCTCCTTCTTTCTGGTCCAAATCCAAGGCAGTGCTAGACAGGCCATCTAGGACTGATCTAAATCCCTAACCCCATTGTTCTTGTTTCTTCCTTTTCACCGTCCACCTTCTCTTCCTCCCTTTTCTGATTCTCTGTGTCTCGCTATCTCTCCCTTTCTTACGATTCTGCATTTGAGAGAAAACTGTGATGTTTGTTTACCCCCTGTGGTGGTTATTTTTTGTCAACTTCATAAAACTAGACTCCCTGGGAAGAGAGCCTCAGTTGAAGATTGGCTCTGTGGGCATCAGATTGGCCTGGGGGCACATCGGTGAGGTAGATAAAAAGTATTTTTTTATTGATTTATAAATATTGTTTTATTTATATTTTTCAAACAATATATTCTGATCATGACTTTTCCTCCCCCATCTCTTCCAGATCCTGCCCACCTTCCCAACTACCCAGGCCCATGCCCTTTCTTTCTCTCCCTCTTTAAAACACAACAGACAAACAGACAATAACAAACAAACAAACAAACAAACCAGAATTTAAAAAAAAAACAGAAAAAACTCACAAAAACATATATACATAAACACACACACACATACACACACACAACCCATAAAAACAGAAAATTGAGAACCATAATATACAAGCAAAAGATCAATAAGACAGAAACTGTCCAAACAAAACGATATGAGACAAAAGAAATACTCAAAAATAGCACTGAGTTTGCTTTGTGTTGGCCATCTACTGTTGGGCATGGGGCCTGAGGTGTGGTCGATATTCCCAGTGAGACTCAATTTAGAGAGAACTATTTTTCCTCTGTAAGAGGAGCTCAGCTGGAGATGCTTGTGGGCGGGAACTTCCTCTGGCTCTGGGGACCTGTCTGTTCGAGTCTGTGCAGGCCTCGGTGCCCCAGTCCTGCTGTGCCTGAAGACACTGACTGTCTCCTTAGTGTTAGCCATCCCTCTGGCTCTTAAATGAATGTTTTTGCCTCCTCTCCCCCATAGCCTCCCTGAACCCCTAGGGGAGGGGTTTGATGAAGACATCCCATCTAGGACTGAGTGTTCTAAGGTCTGTCACTCTCTGTACATTGTTTAGTTGTGGGCCCCTTTGTTACTTCCAATCAGCTTCAAGAAGAAGCTTCTCTGAGGGTGGCTTCGTGAGACACAGCTCTATGGGTATAGCAGAATGTCATTAGGAGTCACTTTATTGCCTTAGCAGAACAATAATATTTAGTTTCCCCAAGCCCACAGCCTATCTAGTTTCAGGTTCTTGGTCACTTGTGCATTGTCAAGCATGGATCCCATGGAATGGATGGGCCTTAAATCCAAACAGGGTTACTTGAGGGGTACTTTTTGATTAATGACTGATGTGCACAGCCTCAGCCCACTAGGGGCAGTGCTAGACCTGGGAAGGTAGTTCTGGATTGTATAAAAAGCAGGTTGAATCAAGCAAGGCAGTGCTCCTCCATGGTGTCTGCTTCAGTTCCTGCCTCCAGGTTCCTGCTTTACATTCCTGCTTTAGCTTCCTTTGATGCTGGACTGTGAACTGTAATCTAAATACACCCTTTCTTCCCCACTTTTGTTTTGGCCATGCTGTTTATCACAGCAATGGAGAAACAAACTATAATACTTCCCACTACTCTCTTGCTTGCTTCCCTCCTTAGATGCCTTCCTCTCTGCCATGTAATTCCCTTTCTACTGCCATGTCACACACACACATTTAAATCTAAATTCTACGTCCAAAAAAAAGATACCCTGCTTGTCTTTTTGAGTGTGATATTTTCTTCAGTGTATCTAACATGCTCTTTCTTGTCTCAACTGTGGAGCGTCTTGTGGTTCCCCCTTGGCAGTCAGAATGAATCATCTAGGCAGCATAGGTGATCTTTCTTTGACTGCTAATACAGAGACTAGAGTCATTCAGTTCAAAGTTGTTCAGTGACAGTCCTAACTTTCAGTTCAATGGAGTCATTATTGTGTCTCCTATGTCAGCTTGTACCCCTCCCTCTGGAACTAAGACCTCTATTCCAGCAGAGCATATGCTGAAGGAACAGGAAACAAAATGTGGCTAGATAGTATATTACTTTTATATTGCTGTGATAAAACACCTTGACCAAGACTTATATAAGAAAGCTTTTACCTGGGCTTATGGTTTCCAAGAATTAGAGTCCATGATGGTAGAACAAGAGTATAGCTGCAGAACAGCTGAGAGCTCACACCTTGGCTTTCAAGGTGTGAAATTTGACACTCGGAAGGTCACAAGTCTTTTGAAACTTCAAGCCCACCCCTAGTAACACATCTAAACAGGACCAAACCTCTCAATCCTTCCCAAACAGTTCCACCAACCGGGGGGGAACAAGTGTTTAAACATATGAGCCAGTGTTGGCTGTTCTCATTCAAACTACCTAGAAGGTAGCAGGCCTAATATATGGATGTTTCTGCTTCCATCTTTACTCTTTGATGTGGATCCATGATTTCTAGTTATTGGTAATGGCATCATATTAATGAGTCAGAGAATGTACAGCATTCTGAGAAGATTTCCCAAGCTCTCTCTATTGTCATGTAGCTGGCATTTCAGCTTCACTTCAGAAGATCATTTTACAGTTTTATTGAATTAGCCCTTTCAGGATAGTGGGAACATGGCAAGGCCAGGATATTTAATGAGAATGGACCTATGCTGTACTTCTTTTGCTCTGAGTGAGTTCTTTGATCACAAGCGATGTTGTATGGAATTCCATGGTAGAGGATAGACATTTTCTATGACCTTGAAGGTTTTGTTTTGGAAGAAGTATTGGGTTAGGGAGAGCAAATGCATGTTTGTAAGTGACTGTTCCAGGAGTGACAAAACTCTGTTCCTTTCATGATGTGGCAAACAACAATTTTCCTCCTGACAGTTCTGGAAGCTATGAAGCCCAATATGAAGGTGCTCATAGATTTGCTGTCTAACAAGAGCTTACACCTCATAAACAGACGCCTCTGTGTGCACTCACAGAAAGAAGATAAAGCTGGACTCAAGGTCGCTTTTATAAAGGCACTGATCGTATTTTACAGGTCCTACTTTTAAAAACTATAATATTTTATTTATTTTTTGACAATTTCATATATGCATAAGATTTATTTTGAACATATTCCCCCCATACGTCCTGGTGCTCCTTTTCATTATAGATCTGATTAAGAATGTCAACTAATAAGCACATGACACAATCAATACTAGGCTCTCTTGAAATCTCTGCCAACACCATTAATCCGAAAACTTTTCCATTTAGCCTTGGGCAGATGTTTTGGACAAGGGCAAAAAGCAGCCACACTGTTCACCAGAGTGTCACAAAGTGGTCTTATTAATACTTATTAATACTCTTCTCCTCTTAAAAATTAACGTGGAGCTGGGCCATGTTAATCTACGTTGTTCGCAACACCACTCTTCCACACTCTTACTAGAATGGCCCATTAAGCCCCATCTAACCCATTCAACTGCTTTCCTGGTCCAAAGTCCCAAGCTTCTGCCAACAGACAGCAAGGCCAGGCCTGTCACAGCAGTACTCTGCTCCTGGTACAGCTTCAGTCTTAGTCACTGTTCTATTGCTGTGAAGAGACACCATGACTCTTATGAGAGAAAACATTTAATTGGGGCTTGCTTACAGTTTCAGAGCTTTAGTCCATTTTCATCATGGCAGAGAACATGGTGGCATGTGGGCAGACATGCTGCTGGAGAAGTAGCTGAGAGGTCTACAACTCCGTAAGCAGCAGCAAGAGAGTAGCACTGGGACTTGAGAGGCAGTGACACACTTCCTCCAACAAGGCCACACCAACAAGGCCTAATCCTTTCAAATAGGTAACCCTCCCTGGTGACCACATAGTCAAACCTGTGAGCACAACCCTAGAAACAATGAAGCTGGGTGGGCACAGATGGAAATCTCCAGAAGACTGAGCCAAAACAAATCCTTCTTATTCCTTTAAGTTGAATTTCTTAGGTATTTTTTCCCATGGTGATGGAAAGGTGACTAATACAAAATATACCTGTCCATTTTGATGGTTTCAGTAGGAAGATATGAGCCAGAGAATTGGCTCAGTGGTTAAAAGTGCTTGCCACCAAGGCTGATGCTATGAATTTGATTCTTGGGGCCAAAGGAAGGAGAGCACAGACTTCTGAGAGTGGTCCTCTGACCTCTGCACGCTCACACACTTACAAAGCCATCACTTTCCTCAAGAGGCAAAAGAGACGGAGAAACCCTTTAATTGCCTCAGAAATGTCCTTTGTTGTTTCTTTCTCCTTCCATTGCCAGATGCAACTATTCTTCTGATGTTTCTCACTGATGATCTTGACTATTAGATGAATGCAATTGTAGGTATTACTGTGGGATTGGGCTTTCTTCACTGAACACAGCCATGCTATTGTGTTCACAGGTATTTTTTTAAGTTGGTGTTTAGCATTTTATTGTATTAATATACTTCAGCTTGTCCACCTGTTGGTGGAAATTTGTTATAAATGTTGGCTACTATGGTTAAGAACACTGTCCTGCATATCCCTGGTGGATGCACTCAGCCATTGCTCTTGTATATACTTAGTGTATACTAAGTATATACTAAGTGTATACTCTTGTGTATACTTAGAATGAACTTGTGCAAGGAGGTTTTTGTTTAGATATGCTCTGTGCTACAATGGGCTTGGTTTAGGTCAGGAGCAGTTTTTGGATTCTCATTTACTGAGAAAATAGTCGCCTCAAAAGACTCTCAGAAGCAGAGGATTAGAAAGTGGGACCTAAAGAAGAGGTGTACAGAGCGAGTTTCAGACTTAAGTGCACTGCATCCGCTGGAAGATGGGGTGTAATGAGGTCCAGACCAGACAGGCAGCAGGACCATGATTGGAGAAGGAATGTGGACATAGACAGAGTCTGAGGTTAGTGTGTAGTGTATGGGTGTGCTGCACGGTTTATGTCAACTTGGCACAAGCTAGAACTTCTGAAAGAAAGATCTCAATTGAGAAAACACATCCACAATAACTGGCTGTACGACATTTTCTTAATCAGTGATCAGTGGAGGAGGGCCCACGCGGATGGTCCTATCCCTGAGTTGGTTGGTGGTTCTGAGTTCTGTAACAAAGCAGGCAATGAGCGAGCCATGAGGAGCAAGCTGGTAAGCATCACCCCTCATGGTCTCTGCATCAGCTCCTGCCTCCAGATCCCTTTCCTGCTTGAGTTTCTATCTTGACTGCCTTTGATGGTGAACAGCGGAAGCATAAGCCAAATAAATCCTTTTTCTCCCCAATAAATCCTTTTCTTTGGTCATGGTGTTTCATGATCACAGTAATAACCCCAACTAAGACAATGGGAGTTCTGTGTAGACTGAAGGACCAGACCTGAAAAGGACAGAGGTAGGAGTGGAGCCCTCAAGATGCATACCAAGTGTTCTTAGCTTCCTAAGAGGAGAGGAATGGGGACTAGAGTTCAAGCTAGAAAATGGAGTCATTTATCAGAGACCCAAGCAGGGAGCTGACTACCCAACCTCTCCTTCCTGAAATTCCTCAGCTGTGATGTGCCACCCGACAGGGTCTGTCCATCAGTAGGTTTTAAGGCTCCCCGGTTATTCAGATATGTTGTGTCATGGGATGATTACTGTCTCCCAGAAGATGCTGAGGCTCTCATTCCCAGAAATAGTGTCTTCATACATTATCAAGTTAACAGCTGGTGTGGGCCCTAACCCAAGATGACTCTGCCTTTGTAGCATGGGATGGTGTGGACACTTTAACAGGTACCCAGAGTGGAAAGACACACAGGCAGACCTGAAGATGCAAGGAAGATGTTATAGGCAAGACAATGCCTGAAGCCACAAATTCGGGAAAGGTTTGGAAGAGAATCTTTCTCGCAGCTCCCAGAAGGACCCAAGTCCATCACCTAGAGTTTACACTTGTAGTACGGAGAACCAGAGATGAGCTTCTGTTGTTTAAGCCCAGAACCTGCAGTATGCTGTTATAATAGCTCCAGGGAACTTCTACAGAAGCTGATGTGTTCATTCCCGACTGGACTCAGAATTTCCCACTGGCTTAACATAGCTTTCTGGTTTGCTCCAAATGGTTCATAGGTGTGCTCCGAGCTGGTTCCAGGTGTATTGATGAAGAGAACATTCTTTCCATATCTCTCTTCTTTCAACCCTCCACTTAGTGAGGGAGCCAACTTGGCAGAGAAGTTATTTTCATTACAAATAACCTCCTGTGTTCATTACAAGCATGTCAGATAAAATTTTATTTACGTCTCATGAACCTAAAAGGATGGAACAAGAGAGAATCCTCATCTTGCTTTTTAGCAGACAGCTTAGCACAGCCACAACTATTTCCAGGTAAGCACAGGTTGGGCTATTTGTACATGAGGACATGAGTCTTGGAGATACCACTGATTTTTATGGGTTCTGGCTGTGGATCGTAGGCTAGCCTTCAAAGCCTGGGCTCAAATTATTCTTTTCTTCATCCTTCTATGCAGCTGAAACTCACTTTTCCAGTTAAGACCTTATTCTGAAGGTAAACCAGAAGAATATATACTCTTTATATATATATGTTTATATATGTATATATGTATGTATGTACGTATGTAAGCATGTATATGTTAAGCTCTGTGTGGTAGGTCACTAGATGATGACAGGTGAGAAGTAGATGAAATTAGGAGTGTTAATCTGAGGAGTCAAGATGGTCATTTAAAGTTAAGAAATAAATTAGTTGTTTCAAAACAGATCTTGAAAAACTGTACTAGATAATTAGACTTCTAACTGATCTACGTCAAACTCAGTGAGAAAATATGTCTAAATTGTACTATCTTTTTTCTTCTTTCATTTTTGAGAAAATAATGTAATTACATAATTTCCCCCTTCCCTCTCTCCAAACTTTCTCATATACTCCTCCTTGTTGCTTTTTAAATTCATGACCTCTGTTTTTCACTAATTGTTATTACATGAATATATGTGTATGTATACACCTATATATTCCTAAACACAACCTGCTCAGTCTTGTATGTTACTTGTATGCATGCTTTCAGGGTGTTCCGTAAGCAATTGGGGTGCTCTTCCCTGAAAAAGACAATTTCCCCCACTCTCAACATTCTTTAGATGGCTGAAGTTCTTTGTGTAATGTTGATGCCCTGTTGGCTTTTCTCTGTTCGTCTTAGCATGTCTTCCATTGCTCCTGTTCGGCTCATGTTTGGGCAGTCATGCGGATGAGACTTTCTATGTGTAGCTTCTGAAATTCCTAGAAGGCACAGTCTCACAGCAAACTCCCTGAACTTCTAGGTTTTACAGTCTCCCTCTTCCACAATGTTCCCCAAACCTGAGGTGCAGGAGTGTTTTGTAGATGTATCCATTAGAACTGGGCTAAACAACTCTGCATTTTGATTGGTTGTGGTTTTCTGTAGTGATCTCCGTCTGTTGCAAACAGAGATTTCCTTGATGATGATGAGGGCTGCACTTATATCTGAAGATGTATCATCTTTAACAGCTCCCGAGGATTGAAGCCCTTACAAAGTTGGCGTGTACTTCTTTCTCCTCTGCAAATACCACCAGCACCAAAGAGAAGTAATTCCTGGCAAGGTCACCTGTTTTCAGCTGTGCCAATCACAACAATGCAGGTGTCACCAGGCTTCCTTTTTTACCTACCTCTTTTACCCGCCAAAAGCAAAGATAGATGCCTGGAAAAGCTAGAGTTTGCATGCTCTACCTGGGAGGCAGATAATGCACCAGGAAAGGGAGGACCAGGCACTTGGTGATTTGTGGCACACAGTGGCAGAAGAGTCAGATAAGCACAACAAATTTCTTTGTGAAATATTGTTAGGTAAAATTTGCTGGCGCTGAACAGAAACATGTTTTCCTAATGTGATTTCTGAAAAACACTTGTTTTTGTCTTGTGTCTTAGAAGGCTACTAGTACTTTATGAAAGGAAGCTGCTAAATGTTCTGTGGTCAAATGTTTGGGCATCTCAGTGTTAACCAGGTCTGTTGCACCCTGCACTTTTCTGTGCTCTTTTGCTGCTGTCTATGTGGTTTTCAGAGAGGTTTGCTGTTATGGGGCTTTCCCCCAAACTTCATTAACTGTGGGTCTTTTTTTTTTTTTTTTTTTTAATTTTGAGCATATTTTTGAGGCTGGTGTTCTGCAGAATTGCAGAGTGAAAATGCCAACTTCAGATTATTTTCTGGAACATTCTACCAAAACCGTCTCAAGTCAGAAAGTAAAAAACTTTCTTGTCTTTACTGTTTTCTTCTGCCTCTTCTAATTTTCTTTCTTCTATTCTCCTTGAGTCTTTGTCAAACAGCTTTTTTGAGCAAAGCAAATGTACTGATGTGCTGGGGCGCTTTAAGAGAAGTGATACAAATTATTGTTTGGTTTGGGTTTTAATTTATTCAGCTGTGAGATGAGAAGATTGGAAGATGACTGCTAATGTCTCACACATCTTTAATTTCATGACTATTTTTTTTTTAAAGAGTGTAATTTAGGATCCCAAGGTGGTAACTGCTTAGTTTGGGGTAAAAGAATATTGTAAATGATGTTACCAACAAACAGTTCAAAATGGTACTTAGCATGTGTCAAATTGGGTGGTGCAGAGGGCCTGTGTGAATGCAGAGAGGAAAACCAATGAGGCTGCAGCACTTTAGACCTCTATTATTTTTTTTTTGCTACATTAGGTGCTCAACAGAGCCCTGAAACAATGGTTTAATGAGAATGTACTTGGCCATAGAGACCTAAAATGTATTTACCACACGGAAGGGCTTTGCTGTATGTCTCCTTAAGCACAGAGGTTTGCCTCAGTGTGAGAAGGAAGATCCCATTAATGTAAGCCTCTTTTCCTTATTTAAATAACTATTAACTTATGCACACCCTTGCAAAACTCACAGACCAGGCCCCAGAGAGGACAGAGCCCACAAGTGTCCCTTGCAGAACTTCTGGATCAGACCCTAGGGTAGACAGAGCCCATAAGTACCCATTGCAGAACTTATGGACTAGAGTCTAGTTCATAAGTGACTTGTGGGCTCTAGCTGAAAATAAACACACACCAATATACATATGTAAATAGAGAAAAGAGCCCTCACCGGAACCTGTCATGCTGGTGCATGATCTTAGACTTCCACTGTTGTGGCTTGAACATCCTGAGCTGGTCCACATAGCCAAGTGAGGGGCAGTGAGACTGGGCACCAGCTCTGACAGCATCCCAACCACACTGGGAGATAAGGAGCAGACTGACCTAAGTTTGAGTAGGAAAGCGATGAATATTTCCATTTTATCTGCGTATGCTTTGGTCTAAAATATAAATAGATGCAATCATTAGTTCTCCATTTAGGTAAGCCAAAGTGTCAAGGAGACATAAACTCTGTTAGTTCACTGAAGAAAGGATTAAAAATTTAGACATTTTTAACTTGGGCCTCCACTTCCTTTTGGGAATTATTCTCTCCCATGAACTGAACTGAATGGTCATTAATGTTATGAGGCAGTCATTCAGTCAGCAGATGTTTGCTGAGTCTCCACTAGGCACCCAGTTCTGTGTTGGGCACTGAGGGTGAGAGTTAAAGAAAAAAGATACAACCTTTGCTCTCATTGAGCTCGTGAACTGAGGTGCACTGATTCAATGGCTAAATCATCCAGTTTAGCATGTCATTTCTAAAATTTGACAGACATGGTACAGATGTAAGGAGCACATAAAATAGAGAAAGCCAAGAAAGTCTTCTAAGGATGTTTGTCATGAGACCAGAACCCTCACAGAGGCATTAACCGAGTGAAAGGAATTCGTGAGTCTGAGGAAAGATCATGGGAAGAAGCCTTGAGATCAGGGAACGTGTGGGGCACTGTTGGGCTGGGTCGCAGACGCGAAACTGGTGACTAGTCTAAGTAGAGCACGAAGCCAGCACACAGCTTGACGTCCATTCGGCTGCCTGGGATGCACTGTGGCTGAACGAAAGCGATTTTGAGAAGGTCAGTTTCGAGTAACTGCTCTCAACCCGTGGGTCAGGAGCATCCGGATAACACATATTTCTGATGGTATTAGGAGCTGAGACACAGCTCAGTAGCAAAATTACAGTTATGAAGTAGCAACAAAAATAAAGTTCTGGTTGGGGGTTCCTAAGACCACAAGCAGTGTGTATTTTCTGATGGCTGGGACACACAGGTGGAGAACTGCTGGTTTAGGCAGTTGCTGGAGGGTGGGGGTCTGAGAGGCACTTGGGATAAAGAGAAGGAAATGGAATTGAGAAATTTGATGATAATGTGTTGAGAACTATAGAGACTAAGAGAATGAAAGGTTCTATCCTTCATTTTAAATGTCAACTTGACACAATTTAGAACCTGAGAAAGGATTCTCACTCAGAGAAGGATTGTCTAGACTAGACTTGCTTGTGGGGGTGACTGTGGGGATTATCTTGACTTATCCCATTACTGGAGCTCACAGTGAAGTACAATGACACACCAGGACCCTTTAACTCAGACCCTTAGCATAGAAGTGCCCAACCTTCTGAAGCTACAAAGATCACTCTTTCTGTACATGGCCTTGTGTGATTTGGTCTCAGCTGACTTCCAATGTCCCCTGCTGTCTTCTGCCTGGCTTTGGATGAGGCTGGCTTCTTCCTACATCCTCTCACAGAAGACCTTGTTTTTGCCTCGGGGGTTTTGAATTGAAGCTGCCTTCCTGTCGTATGCCTCCCTTGCTCGCCCTTTCGTTTTTCATCCCGTTGCCTTGTTTACTTTCCCAGTGGTCTCACACTGGCTGGCATGAGGCTGTGAGTGTCCTCATGGCCTTGTCAGGGCCTCTCAGCAGTGCTGTGCCTACTAGTTGGAGGCACCCATTATGCATAAAGAGCTTGTTCACATTTTCTTGTGGTTCAGACATACGTTTGTGAGCGGAGGCCAGAGGACAGCTTCAGATGTCATTCCTCAGGTGTTGGCTTCCTTTTACTTGATACAGGGTCTCTCAGTACCATGGAACTTACCAACCAGTCTAGCTTTGTTGACCAGTAAGCTCAAGGGTTCTGTCTGTTGCCCAACCTGTCCACTGTTGGAGTTACAAGCTCACATGACCATACCCCGCTTTTGAAATATGGTACCTAGGGATCAATCTCAGGTCTTCACATGTTTGCAAGGCAAGTGCTTTGCTGGCTGAACCATTTCTCCAGCCTCAGTAAGCTTTTATTTTAACAAACAAGTTCTAATCAGTGCAGTGAGAATGGTTTCAAGTGTCTGAATTCAGAGAAATGTTGGTGGTCTGGAGAAAAATAAGGCTCAGGGGACAAGTTCTGAGTAAGACACTGAGTCCAAATTGTTCTGAAAAGTACTCTACAAATAGTTCCATTAATCAATATTTAGCAAATCATAGTCATGGCCACGGGCTGGCAAATCCTTCAACTCTATTAGCAAGTTCATAAAAACATCCCAATTTTATCACAGCAGTCAAGGGGAAAATAGATTGATTTTTCTAAAGATCTAATTTAAAGTAAGTATTGGTGGAGGGAAATCTGTGAGTAGATTCTTCATTCAGAGCAGGACACCCTAGATGGTTTCAGAAAGTGAGTTCATCTGAATAAGAGTTCTGTCTCCATTGCCAAGGACTGCCCGTACTTTAAGGAGGTCTGGCAATCAATAAAAACAGTCTTGCCATGTCCATGCCCTTCTCTGAATGATCATAATCTAGTCCTGCAGCCTCTGTAAGTCCCACCCTGTGGAGGTAACCTCGAGTCTTCTGCATGTGACTGTTGTCCATGGACCAAAATGAACAAAGCTTTTTAAAATAAGTGATCGGGTGAAATGCACACTTATCACTTAGCATATGAAGCTGCTGATATTGTATATTAACATGTACTTTTGGGGTAGGCATATAGAAGTAGGCTTCTGCATAGATGACTGATTACAGAGAAGCCTGGGCCCCACAGCTGTGCTGAAGCTTGGCTAAATAAACCAGACTTGGGGATCTGAATGACCAGTTGCTTCTACTATGATGTAAATAAAACCTGCAAATTTTGGAATATTAAGTCTAAGCCATTCTAGGGATTCCACTTAAGTAATTATACTATGCTGAGGAAGACAGAGTTCCTAATGTTGTAAAATAAATGAAAAGATAATTAACAGTTATGATACTAATAATAGCTATTGAAGAATTTCTGTCGGTGAGGCACAGTTGAGGCTCCAACGACTGTGAGGTAGAGACTGTTATGATGCTTACTTTTCAGATGAGGAAATAATGGCAGAGAGGTGTATGGCTTGCAACTAAGGTCATTCAACTAAGAAGTAGCAAAGGCAGGTTTTGAAACTTAGTATAGTCTTTAAGCACACAGATTCATGGATAATTACAATATAAGATGGTAAGGACTACTTTTTTTTTTTTTTTTTCAAGACAGGGTTTCTCTGTGTGACAGCTCTGGCTGTCGTGTAACTCCCTTTAAAAACTAGGCTGGCCTTGAACTTCCAGAGATGCTCCTCTCTCTGTCTCCCAAGCACTGGTGTTAAAGGAGTGTGCCTAGCAGAAGCACTCTTACTCCGCCCTTGCCAGATGACTTACTGTATTAACCAACACTCCCTTTTCTTCTGAAGAACAAGCTTAGAGATATTCTAGAGCCTCGAACTCTACCACTTGCTGTTGTCTGGTTTCTTGGACATTGCTGTCGCCAGCAGAGAGGTTGTAAATGAAAACAGTGTAAGTTCCCTTTTTGAGAAATAAATATAAAAGCAGAAGTGTGGGTCTCCTTTAAGAAGAACATAATTTTTAATTAAGGGGAAAACTAATAAATGATCTATGGATCTCAAATTAGTTTTAATGTGCTATTATATTGGATTTATGAGCTAGTAAACCAAATAAAATGTTGAGAAAGCTGACTAATCAATTGAGATGAAAGTTTTTGGCAAAAAAAGATTACAATTTGGTTATGATTTCTGATCTCTATCATAAAGAAGAATTTTCTTTGCTGTGTTTTTTTTTGGTCTTGCAATATGAAGAGAGGACTGTCTGGCTGTCAAACTGTCTTTTTTTTTTTAAATAAAACTAAACTGTGCTTTGAAAGCCCATTTTTAATCATTGCACAACATCATAAAACATGACTAGCGTTAGCAATAGTCACAGGCTATAAATTTTTCCAACTTTGATGAATTCAGAAATAATCTGTCCTACCATGAACTTTGAAGCAACGAAGAAGGGAACTAAGAAAATTGAGTTGGGCATAACCTAAATTTTTAAAAAGTTCTTATTTATTTGTATGTGTGTGTAAGTGTGTGTGTATCTGTGTGAATGTGTGTGCTAGTGTTTGAGTGTGTGGAAGCCAGAAGAATGTATCAGATGTCCTCTACTGCTCTTTGCCTATTCCTGTGGGACAAGGTCTCTCCTGGAATCTGACCTTGTATTTCTTGGAGAGGTTGGAAGCCATCAGACCCCAGCAATCTACTGTCCCTGCTCCCCTGGAGCTTTCGTTACAGGTAGACGTGGGTGGGATCCAGAATCAGGGCTCCAGGGCTCACAACTGTGCAGCGAGTGCTCTTGATCCTTGATCTGTCTTTCCAGCCACTTAATCTGATTTCTTATAACCCAAACCAGAGATACCTCAGACTGTACCATTCTGTTCCCTTGTGGTACTCAACATCAAATTCCAGTGGCATAGATAACCCTTTGATTCTCTTGTCCTCTAATCTGCAGCCACTTTGGGTAAGAGTTCTACAGTACTGTGGCCAGTGGTTTTCTTAAGGATACTCGGGGACGGGCATCTCAAACAAGACAGGCTGTCTTTTCCAAGTTAACTAAGTTCTGAACATGCTTGATTGAGGCTTGATTCAGTCTTTTGGTTGGTGGAATTTGTCAGCTAAGTCTGGGGAAGATCCATATTCTCTCAGCCATGTAGTTGAACAGCAAGATGTTGCTAAGGTTAGGAGGTCATTAAGGCTGCACCAAAGATGTCCTTGATTAGAGTGTACACAATGAATCTGGTGTTCGGTCTTGGCCTAGCCTAGCGTGAGGACAAAACTGGTGAAGACCAATGAGTGTGCCATGAGAAAACCAACAAACAAAGCAAACCAAAACCTCCATGTTTGAGAAGAGAAGGTGATATGCAAGACTTAGCTCTGTGACTAGAGGTGTAGTTTTCTTTTTAAGGTTCCCAGGTGGAAAGGGAGCTGTTTGTGATGGCAGAAGGACCACAGGGAACAAAAGAGTGAGTCGCAGTATCTTGAGGCTTTGAGGGCAGAAGCAGTCCACTGTGATGCTGGGAGAGCAGCTCATCATTTTCCAGTTAATAATCTTTGTTGGGGTAGAGTTCTAAAAGAGTTTAACAAGACAAAAGAATCCGTGCTTCATATGAAACCTCTAAAGTTTTCATTGGTTGGACATAATTAGTGTAAGAGCTCTAGAGTCAGGTGAGGGGCCTGAGTTCACAGGGCCTGTGAGTGACAGTGCCAGGGTCCTAGCTGCTTCTCTATATCAGTGTTACACACTGGGCTGAGCTTGTGGCCACAGTTTCCCTTTTGGACATCTTTGATCCATGTTCAGGAATTCCGTCCAATTTCTCAACACTGCTGCAGATTCAAGGGAAGCCTATGTGATCAGGATGGGTGGAGCACTTGAGGGTCTCCATCTTAACTGATGGAGAATGGAGGGTGTGTACCATTAGGTGACGTATCCTCACCGGACTGACTTCCTGTAGTGATGGAAGTCCTTGCTGACCATGTTATTATTCATGGTAACAACGTGAATTAATTATTTATAACATTTTTCCTCCTAAGCAGATGTAATGGAACAAGAATCTTTAAGCAAGGGCTAGACAAATGTTGTCCTTCTACCTTATATAATGGAAGGCACTTTTACCAGTTAAAGATAATTGCTATCATTAAATATTGATAGAACATAGGTTTTTTTTTTTATTATTTCTAGAAGGGAAAAAAGAAAGGAAAAAACAACTCTGAGAAATACAATCATTGTGTCATTCCCTGGACTTTTCATCCAATGGGAACTGGGTTTCAAGGAGGAAGAAAACTATTTGGAAGGAAGATGCCTATTTATTTCTGTATTTCTTTCTTCTTTATATTTTTAATACAGACCTCCCAGGTGCTGTTACTTGAGCTGTGAAAGAAAGAGGACATTTTACAAGCCAGAAGCGAAGAGAGAATGAACACTTTGAAAGACTAAGCCAGGATGTAATGAGTATTCTCTGACCTTGGGCACCCTGCCCAGAAAAGAAAGCAGAGGGAAGTTAGCTTCCGCAGCAAGAAGAAGGCTAATTAGAAGACAGCATCTCTATGAATGAGAGAGGCTCAGACCGGAATGACTAAGTTTGAAACAATAGTGGTTGCATGGGTAGATAAAAGTGGACAGACTCGATGGCACCCAGATGGACGGCAGATGAAGGTGAAGAGGGAGATCACAGGACCCTTTCCACCTCGACCTTGGCTGGCCTGAGGAAGACACACCTATGTCCTCCTCTTTTCCAGGGCTAACTCAAACGGTTTTGATTTGATAAATATAAAATGAATTCCTTCACTTTCTTCCTCTTTTCAGGAAGGACCTGAAGAGGTTACTGGTGCTTCAAGGGTGAGCTTGAAGGCAGGAAAACAGCTTTAGAAAGGGCAATGTTGGGTCTCAAGTAGGAGCATGAGAAGATACAGGTTTGCCTGGTTTCACTGGGTGGTGTGGGCACTGGAAACAAGATCAGTGTGTGTGTGTGTGTGTGTGTGTGTGTGTGTGTGTGTGTGTGTGTTGCCGTGGTTATTTGCAATCTCTTATCACTGGGGAAGTCTGCAGGCCCCTTCACAGCTCCGCAGGTGTGAAGGGTATATTGTATGTTGTATTCAAGGCGAATGTACTGTCTTCCTGAACTGGATGCTCGGAAGCCCCCCTCCCCCGGGTGGCCAGGAGTGCTGCGGAGAGGCTGCTTCCCCAGCACAGGAGCTGTGCAGCTCCGTGGGCTCAGCACAGCCAGAGCTCAGCGCTGTCTCTTCAAGGGCAGGGGGTGGATTTCTTAGGTCACTCTTCTCTCACTGCCAGTGTTTATGCAGGTAATATTCTGTCAAGATGAGGCCCAGCAGAAGAAATCAAATCTTAGGCTTGTGAGAAAAAAAGCATTTTAAATGAATCAAGTACCTTAAAAATGGGGAACAGGAAAGGTGAATTTAGTACTGTGGGTGGAGTCATATTTCCACACGCCTTGGACTGCTGCCTTAAGAAAGTGAAATTCAAAAATATTTGTTAATTATTAGTATCTGTGAGTGTGTGTCTGTGTTTAGTGTGTTTGTGTGTATATGTATGAATTTGTATGTGTGTATGCATGTGAGTGTGCATGTGTGTGACTCTGTATGTGTGAGTGTGTATGCATGTGTGTGTGTGTATGTATGTGTGTATGTATGTGTGTATGTGTGAGTGTGTATGTATGTGTGTATGTGTGTATATGTGTGAATGTGTATGTCTACATGT
>NW_026591816.1:6636533-6699190 GCF_907164565.1 Psammomys obesus | reverse complement strand
TATGTGTGTATGCATGTGAGTGACTGTATATGTGTGTGTTTGTGTATGTATGTATGTGTGTATGTGTTTGTGTATATGAATGTGAGTGTGTGTTTGTATATGTATGTATGTGTGTATGTGTGTGTATGTGAGTGTGTATGTGTGTATGTGAGTGTGTGTGTGAATGTGAGTGCGTTTGTGTATGAGTGTGTGTGTATGTGTGTATGTGAGTGTGTGTGTATGTATGTATGTGTGTATATGTATGGATGTGTATGTGTGTATACATGTGAGTGTGTATGTGTGAGTGTGTGTTTGTGTATGTATATATGTGTGTGTGTATGTGAGTTTGTGTATGTATGTATGTATATGAGTGTGTGTGTGTGTGTGTGCACCACATGACAGTGTGGAGGTCAGAGGACACACTGGAGCTGATCCTCTCCCTCCAGCCTTTGCCTGGGCTCCAGGACTGGAGCCGAGGCTGTCAGGTCTGCTTAGGAGCACCTTCTCCACCTGCCAGTCTTCTAAATAGGAATCGTGCGTTTTTCAAAAGTGACGTCACTCTTCAAACTGACCACCCACTGGAAGAGACGGAAACTAGTTTTAAAGTAATTTTAAACTTGTTAAAATTTGCGTGCTTCCCTGGATACTTTGGGATTTAAATAGTTTATCAGATGACAAGTTCTTTAGGGTAAATGTTCAGTCTTCTGGCTTCCACACTCCTGCTCCTCCCTTCTAAGGACACCAGCATGGTCCAGGGTATGGGACATCTGTGATGTCCTATCAGTAGGGGCTGGGGCACTGTACAGAGGCTGTTCTGTTCTCTGAGCTGATACTGGAGAGGATCTCTCCCAGCCATCTGTGGTCTAGACACCCAGCACTGAGTTCATGCTCTTGCAATGGGCTCTGAGACCCTTGAAGACTGTTTCTTCTCCGTCCTATTGTGGTCTTCTGCTGGCTCTCCTCCTTAAGCCCATCTGGCCCCTGAGCCCCTTCTCCAGGAGCCATCAGTCTTTCCCTTCTGTGTCCAGGTCTTGGGAAACCAGGAGCACTGTGTGGATGAGATGCTGTCCTTCCCATGTGACCTCAGATGAGGCCCCACTATGGTTCTCTGTGACCCTGCAGGGTCCCCAGGTGATGAGCAGGCCAAACGCTGTCAGATCCCTGCCACTCTGTGCTCCTGCATCTGGATGTATCTGTCACACCGTCTCTTCCTAGGGTTCTGTTGGCTTAGATTTTTCACCAAACTTACTTTATTTATGGTTCTTAAGCACCTTTACCTCCTTTTCAATCCCTGACCCTACGTAGGAGATTATTAGGGAAAAGAGCTGTAGACCTCTTTTATCTACTTTCTGTTGCTTAGGGTGGATGGGTCTTTAGGGAATTACCAAACTCAGTTATCAGTATACCAGCAGTCCAGTCCCAAGGCCAACACTGAGCAGCAACATGAAGTCAGTGAAAGCTGCAAGACACAGTTAGATTGCCCTGAGAAGTTCTCTGGAACATTTCTCTCTGCCAAGTCAAGTGTTGAAGCAAGATCAGTGCAGTGATGTTGATCCAAAGAGCAAAGCCTCACTGTGCATAGGCCTCTACATATATCCTCTCCTCTGAGTCACCCTTGGATGTTCTCAGCTGGCCAAAGTCACACCCCTTGCATGAGAGAGCAAAACATCACACGCCCTCTCACAAGCCAACCTCCAGCAAAACATCACATGACAAAACCGAGTCTTCAAGGAAACCAGGAATTTTCTCTTTTAGGGTTCCACTTCTGAGAGGACAAGCAAGTCAGCTGCATTTAGCCCCCGTTCCACATGTCAAAGACTTTTCATGTCTCTTCTTGTCTGGTAGGGGCTTCTTCAGTGTCACCATTCTTCCTCCTGAGGTGGGGTTTCTTTTCTCCTTTCTTCATACTGGAATGATAGGACAGCTACAGGGAGCCCTAATAGTTTCAACAGCAGCAGCAGCAGCAGCAGCAGCAGCAGCAGCAGCAGCAGCAGCAACAACAATAACAGCAGCAGCAGCAGCAACAGCAGCAGCAGCAGCAGCAGCAGCAGCAGCAGCAACAACAACAACACAAAACATTTACTATTCCATCTGGCTTCTGAGGATCAAGAATCTGAGTGCCATGTCCCATGACAGAGCGATTAGTGTCTTTCAGAGAGAACAATTGAAGAGCCAGTCAGTGGGTGATAATGGTGTGTTGAAGGTATGAGTCACAGAATTTGAAGGAATTTTATAGGTGTTAGGGATTATTCTCCTTCAACTTGGGCAGGTTCTTCACTGGCAAGGTGTTTTCCCCCTCTTTCTTCTGAGATGGAATGTAGCCCAGGCTGGCCTCAGACTTACTGTGCAGTCCCCGTCCCTCTGCTCTGACCTTCTACGTGTTGGGGTTACAGGCATGCAGCACTGTACCTGCTCACTGTAATCTTTGGACATTCCCAGCAAAGGAGACCTCAATTGCTTTGACTATTGCATTAGGGTTCTTTAGAGAAACAGAGCAGATAGAATAACTTTATATCAAAATAAATTTATGTTAAATTGGGGTACACAATGGCCGTCTCATACCAGAAAGGCTGAGAACCTGGGAGTTCTCAGGCCGCAAGGCAGGATGTTTTAGTAATCCCAGTCTCATGTTTGAGGTCTGGAGTTGTTCAGGATGCCACAGGTCTCAGCCCACATTGCAATCCAGGGGCCACGTCTTACTACCAGGGAAGGGTGCAGCCATGGCAGTGATGACAAGTTCACACACTTGCCAGCTACGGGGTGAAAGCAAGCAGGCCAAAGCAGAGACTTCTTCCCTCTCTCATCTCCTCGTCAGGGCTGCTGCCAGAGGGAGCTGATCCCAGGTAGGGTGGATTTTCCCATTTCAAATGATCCCTTACAGGAGCACCAGCAGCTTACCCCCTCGTTAGCTCCAGGTCCAGTCATGTTGACAATGGAGTCAGCTGTCACAACTATCCACACGCAGCTATGAAAAACCTCCAAAGTTGACCATCACACATACTCCTTTTATTGGTAGAACTGTGGCAGATCTCTTGGCCACAGTTATGAATCTTATTTTCTCCTGTTTCAGGACATTTCTGTTCGTAAATTATTCCTATAAGTTTTTTGCTTGTTGGTAAGGCAGTGCTTTCAATACGTCAGGATAGCTAAAGACAGAGCCAGACAGAACATACAGTTTTTAAAAAGGATGTGCACGACAGATTGCTAGTTTATGGGCATGTGTGCACGTGTGTACCCTATGTATGTGCCTGGTACCCGCGGAGTCCAGAGGAGGGTGCCGGATCCCCTGGCACTGAAGCTGCAGAGGTTGCGCGTTGCGGTGTGGTTGCTGAGAGTAGAAGCCGGCGCCTCTGGAAGAGCCGCACGCTGCTAACCGCTGGGCCATCTCTCTCGCCCGAGATTTCTTTTTATTCGTGCATACACATGGGTGCCTGTGTGAGTGTATGTCACGTGTGTGTGGATCCTGAGGCGTCCAGAAGATGCCAAATCCCCTCGTGCGGGGGCTGCGTGGCGTTGTGAGCTGCCTGACTTGGGGCCTCAGGGAGAGCTGCAGGTGGGCTTGAGCGCGGAGGCATCTCTCCACCCCAGAACATACGGTTTCAAATCAAGGCTTTCCCTTTCGCTAGTTTTCCTGTGGGTTTCTCACAGCCGTGGGTGTATAGCTTTCACTATCCCATTGAACCTTATGAATGATATTCTTGCCACAGGCATTTTTATTTTCACTATTGAGCTTTTTCATGAGAACGATAGATATGTTTATAAAGTTTATTTGAAGTTTGAAATCATGTGTGCGCGTGCGCGTGCCCACAGAGGTGCGATGAGCATGTGTGTCTAGGCGGCAGGGGAGGACAGAAGAGCGCCTCGGATCCGCTGGAGCTGGAGTCACAAGCATCCATAGGCTGCCCGGGTTCTGGGATCCTAACTCACGTCCTCATGGTAGGGTAGCAAGTGCCTTAAGCACGGAGCCGTCACTCCAGCCCTGATAGACACATCTTAAACATTACAACCATTGCTGAAATGAACTGATTTTTCTGTTGGAAACTTCAGCGAGGACGATGGAGTAAGACTGGCTTTTTTTAAAGTACGACTTTTTGCCCATGAAGTCAGCCTCCACTTCACTGTGGGCTCGTGCCTAAAAGCTCTGACCTACCAGCGGCCTGAGGAAGTGGAAGGCTCCACCTTCCCTGCAGACGCCCTCTGCAGCCGCACATGCGCAGTCAGCTTCAGATGCAGCTTAAACCGGGGAGCTCCTGCACCCGGCGCGGTGAGAGAGCAGGCTCCAGGCTTTTCTGTGCTCAGCGATAACACCTCGTGGGCCGTGGTAAATCTCAGACGTTTTTGAGAAATACAAATTCAATACTTAATATTTTATTAATAAGCACTTTAAAAAGATCATTGCAGCCTAGGGGTTTATTACAAAATGCAATCATTACTAAATCATCGCATTAGACAAGAGAACATCACTTTGATACGCGCTCTCAGGCGATACAGAATATTCTGCGATACAGAATATGGAAACAGAGTTCAGACTCTGCTTTGCTATGTAACAAGACTTCCCACGTTTTACCTCTCGTGGCTTGGGTAGCGCCGGGGCGTACGCAGGAGGGTTCAAGGCTCTCGTCACCAAGCTGCCAACAGAGGGCGCGAGACTGACTACCTCCCCCAGGTTACTACACGTTGTTACGCAACATTTATCTTATTTGCGGGCAAATATAAGCACCCGCGTATAAAAACTGCTCTTGGAAGTGAGTTATTCATCATATTGCCTTCACAGAAGCTCAGGAAAAAAAAGGAAACGTTTTTTCATCTTTCAGTTTTAAATCAGGTGTTAAAGTTAGCGCCGTTTGCATGCGTGACTAACTGAGAATTATGGCAGAGGTTGCAAGCACCAAGAGGCAGCCATCTTGACTTGAAAAAGATTCACCGGCATAATTTGTGCTGCCCATATGCTCATGGCTACAGTGGAGCCATGCTCCGAGCGTGGCTGACTGACTAGGGGCCACACCCTTAAAGGAGACTGATCTTCCCTCCCCCGAGAGCATCAGTTGGGGGTGGGGACCCACGAGCCCCTCCTCCCGCCGTGCTGGGATGTTTCCTGGCTGGTTTTTCTGCAGGCGATGGCAGCTGTGAGTTCACGAGGGTTGCGGTCCTGCCGTGTGCACAAGGCACTGTTTCCTCCATAACATCTGGCTTTTACAATCTTTCTACCCCAATAAAAACACTTTTAGAAGGAAACAAACCAAACCAAACCTGGCGATGAGTGAGCAGGCTTAACCTGGTCCTCGCCCAGGACAAGAGGAGGGGCCACCTCTTGTCTCCGCTCCACGCTTGAAGCTTCGCCCTTTGCTTCCGGCTGAGGTCTTTTTGATGCTAAGCTCGTGAAGCGAGGGGATCCCTGTATGTTCCTTTCGGGGTGCAGTGAAGGACTCCCCGGAGTCTTCGGTTGGACTCTGGGTGCGAGGGACTGTTCAACCAGTTGGCTCGGCCTTTGCACATGGATGGTGCGAATGAGGTTCATAGGAAAGGAAGCAAGGGACAAAACGGGCAGCGGCAGCTCCTGCTCTGCCTGCAGTGTAGACGCGCCCCCCTGTTCACTCTCGTTCTGCCCAGAACTGTTTCAGGAGCTCTGTGCTTCTGGTCCTATTCCTCGTTCTCTGGAAGTCACCAGGGAGTATGACGAGTCTCTTCCTGCTTCATAGCTGTCTATCTTGTTTTCACTCCTCAAACCTAGAGTATATATGTGCATCACATGTCCTATAGTTGATATAGAAGTTACGTTTGTATATCATAGTACCCCAAGCCAGCACCTTCTAATAGTCCAGAAAGGATATACCTCTCATTGTGCGGACAGACTTGAAAGTATTCTTTAGCTTTTATTCGTAGGTTATTTCTACAAAATATGTTTCTTGTTCTTGTGGAATCACTGGTTGCCCTGTAATTTAGATACCTGCTGTGAAACCATGACCATGAAGGACATCTTGCCTAGTCTGACACTGAGGTGACTCTGCACACCTACTTCCCTCCCTCTGTGTGTTGATTCCATTTGCCCACATCAGTTGAAGAGAGGGTGAGAACATTGGCAGGACCTTTGCTGGATAGCCTCACACCCATGAGCGTATGGCAGCACAGACTGCACTCCGCAGGCTGGAATGAGGGAGTTAAGAGGGAGTGGCAGGAATTAGGGGAGAGGTTGGGGATGAATAGGATCAAAACACCCTGTAGCCAGGTCTGAAAGGCTTCCTGAACCCTTAGACACATTATATTAGAAAGAATCGGTGGGAGAGACGGAGGCGATGGGTGCAATGCTGGACAGCTGTCTGTGGAGTGGTACGCGAGGCGGAGGTGGTGCTGGGTGTCCTCTGCCGCTTCGCCCGCAGACAGGCCTAGGCCTGTCGATGGAATGTCATAGCTGGCTGGAATCTTTACAACCACGCGTTCCAGTCCCTTTCTTTTATAGAAGAGAACTCAGAAACTGAATCTGCTCACGGCAGCGTCTAGGTATTCATGGATACCTAGTGTAGTAAAGGCTGGTGCGGGGGAGAGGAGGGCAGGGGTATTGGGAGGGCACTGGCCTTGGAGTCAGAGGGCTTTTGATTTGGCAGCAGCTCTGCCATCTACTGTGTGTGATTTTTTTTAGGGTGTCATTTCCCCGTTCAGCACCAGTATCCTCATCTATACATTATAAAAATCTAAGGTCTTTCTTTGCCTCAAATGGTTGCTTTCTGCCTAGCATTTCCTCAGATTTTACTTTGTGCTATAACCTCTATGAAATGCATAGTCATGTAAGAATCCTGGGTTACATTTTGTTGGTGAATCTAGATGACAGTTAAGTGACCTACTTAAGGTCATAGCACTAAGAAGTGCAAGTTTGTGACCTGAGTCCAAAGCACACTCAACAGATGGAAGACAAGAGTGTGGGTGAATGTCTGTGCATTCACAATGACACACAAATCAAACATTTCCTGAATCTACAATGCTAATGAGACAGACTAATAATAAAGAGCTGAGAAATGTTGGTTTGACTCATATAAGCAGATATTAGCTATGGATTTTAAATAAGTTTATTGACTGCTGTACCAATTAAAGTTTTCATGAAAACTGAAAAAAAAAATGTGAGCATTCTCTCACGGAGGAACCAGGGGAGCCTTCTGCCTGGCTCCTAATGCAGAGATCCCAAAGTGCTTACCAATCACTCTGGCTCTGTGAAATGCCTTTGTTCAGCGTTACTGACAATCACACTTCCCTGATTGCCTGCTTGAGTTAAAATATTTTTCTCCAGTCTCATAAAAAAGAAGCTAAAAATAATAAGCAATATTATAATAGGCAATTCATAATCAGAGAATTGATTTAAGATCTATTATGACAGGCAAGCAAAAGTGAAATTTTAATGAAGGCTTTCAAGCAGCGCTCTGCCTCTCGGATTCCTCAGGAGTCCGACAGGTTGTCATTTTTAAAAGGCCTTATATTTTGAGCTGTCGCTGTGCTGCGTGCAATGCTGTCTGTACTCTCCCGTGAGGTGACGTCTCAGAGTAGGTCCCTGTGGTTTTCCGCCTCCCAGGGAAAAGCCCGAGAACTTCTCAAGTAGATGGTTCTTTCAAATCAGGAATCCTCAAAATCCTCTATCCTGGGGAATAATGTACATGGACTAAAATTCATAGATCCTCAATGGCTCCTGAAAAACATGAATGGATGGTACTATTATTTGCACTCAGGTGAAGAACAGTTTTATTACCCTTAAATGTTTAGTCAAATCCACCATCATAAGACATTCACTTTCATTAAGATTTTCTTCTTGCCTCTTTTTCAACATCCCTTAAATGGAAGAATATGACAGCTACATTTTGACGTGCTTTTCTCTGGCCAGCATTCTGTTTTGAGATTTATCCATGCTAGTGCATGTCCTTTCCCTTTAGCTACTAGATAATATTCATTTTCTGATGTGTGGATGTGCCCAATTTGTCCATTCAGCAGTGGACATTTGGATTGCTTCCAGGTTTTGACTGATATGGATAGAAGTGCTATGAATATTCATGTACAAATGTTCTTGCAGACATATGTGTCCAGTTCAGTTGGGTATAAACCAAGAAGTGAAATGGTCACACCATGGTGTCTGCATGTGCTTAAGCATCCTGATCAGGAAAAAAAAAACATGCAAAAGACTGTCCAAGAAATTAGCTACTGTTTCGCTAATTACATAAGGAATCTTGAGTCAGGATGGTCTTGACATCCAAGACCGATTTTGGGGACTTGGCTATGAATCCACTCAGCTCCTGGAGGACATGCATTTAACTAGATAGCTTTTTACTGGCTAACATTGTTACCGTTGTTTTTATATTAATTATGATATAATATTGAGGTAGCCGTTCCATTGGACCTGAGATGGTCACATGCATGCAAGTCATGCTGGGTCTCTATTCTTGTTGTTTTCGCAGACACCTCCTGTTTTGCTCAGTTAAGCCTCCTGTTTTGCTTGGTTAAGTTTCCTGTTTTGCTTGGATATGTTTACTTGGGAACCTATATAAGTGGTTTACTCTGTAATAAAGATGGCGCCTTGATCAGAGCACTGTCTTGGTGTCACTTCTTCGTGTTCTCTCTCTCTCTTAATTCCCAGACCCTTGTGCAGGCGGTTACTATTGGTGGTCGCAGGCGACTACAGGTGGTGCCAAAATCCCGGGATTGAACCTGACAACGAGGGACCTGCTGAGGAACACTGTGACTTAGGGCGTCCATTGGGCCAAAAGGAAAGCACATCGGTGATCGCCCATCAGTGAGAGTGCAAGGTAAGGGCCAGACAGCGCAATATGGGACAGAGCAATAGCAGGGGAGCGTTTATTGAAACGCCCAAAAGTTGAACTCTTTAGGATCAAATAGATGTTAATTGTCCCTGGTTTCCTGGCCTAAAGGGTCTACCATTACCCATTTTCAGGGAATTGGGCATTAGTTCTCAAAGCTTACTTAGAAAGATGAGGAGGAAAATTCAGGAACTATTAAACCTTTCATCATTAAAGGATTGCCTGTTAATTTATGGGGGAAAGAAACTTGCATATAAGGGATACACAGGGATTTTGAAAATGCTGCACATCCTAAACTAGTCATTGCATAGATGACACTGATAAACATTTTGTATTCAGATGCCAAAGTTAACTAATTGCAAAGTTGATTTACTTTTTAAGTTCTATAGAGCTGCTGTTTTAATGTATTTTGGGTTTTTTTGTCTATCCAAAGAGTAAATGTAGAACAGTCTACTGAACTGCAGTTTAAATACATTGTTTCTTCTGAAATAAAACTGAGCAATAGCTTGTTAGCAGTGACCATCTTGCAGCTATGCAACTTTGAAAAGTCCAGATTTGCAGGTCTCAGTGCTGGGGCTAAAGTGACGCTGTCCTGCTTCATTGCGCTATGCATTTCCAGGCAGTTTTCCCATGTTTGGGTAAAATGTTTAGCAAGTTGTAAGCTTAATATCTTATAAAAAGGGTAAAATAAACACTTCTGCAGTGGGACTTGGAATAATTTGAGGGACATTTTATATACTTTTAAATATTAGAATTTAATTGGGATGCCAGATTTCTAGCAACTTGTATCTTTAGTTTTCCAGATAATCTGGAAGTTAGCATTTAATGATTTTAAGCAAATATAAAAATTTTGTTAATTTATAATTTATTAATGTGCTGTTACTATAATTGAAAATGTTGTGGATACTTTTAAACTCCGTCTTTGCAGAAAGAACTATTATAAGCAAAATTATGTGAAGAGATTGTTGACCCACAGACTAGACATATAAGCAAATAGTTAACCGAATCTCAGTTGCACTTTGCCTTCAGCACATAATGCGGAGCATCGTACCCGTTCAAGAGCAGAACCGCTCTCAGGCTTTATGGAAGTCACCTTAGCTTTTGCAGCCTGAGGCACGTGTTCCAGAGACCAGGGACCAAAGTGTATGTGCCTTCTTCAGTCTTCCTATTTGAGACTAAGGTATGGCAGCTGGACCGGGAGGGAAGGGAGCACAGTGACCATCCTTGAGTGTGGAGGGGCGAGCTCGAGCTCGCAGGAGCAGCTGCGCCCCAAGCCTGAGCGGCAAGCCAGCTTGCCTCCCCAGTGTCCTCAGCCATGGAAAGAGCCTGGACCCATCCAAGGACTGTGCTTCCTGTGACAAGCAAGCGTATCCATGCCTACGAGATGATGATGCGAGTGAAAGACACTCATCAAAGCCTGTCCCAAAACAACTTTGAAGAAAGCTACTAATCTTAATTGGTCCAGCATTTTAGACTGTTCCAAAGAGGACTTTTATTAAGTCTGAAATTTCTCAACATTCAAAGACTGGACCACAAATGTCATCGCTTGCTTAATTAACCCTTTTTTCCCAATTTTCTTTGGGCCTCTTAATAGGATTCCTATGTGTCCAAACTGTCAGCTAGAAGAAATTTATGAGAACGATGTCCAATTTTCCTTAAAGGGGGTTGGGTAGGGTTTTGGTTGTTCTCTGTGGCTATGAATGTTTATTGTCATTGGGAGATGTTTATAATTGTTAATGATCTTATTCAGAGTGAAACAAGGAATATACAGGTATATTTTATAGAAATAGGACAAAAGGTAAGATTATTGAATCTACTCAACTTAGCGTTTTATAGGATTTGCATATTGATGCAAAAATAAGTAAGAAGACAAAAGACAGATTATTGAATCTACTCAACTTAGGGTTTTATTTGTTGTTCTCAAATAAGGTTAATTTTAACTCTGGTATAAGATTTTGCATATTGATGCAAAAATAAGTATTTTTGGTACATTGGTATAAGCTTTAGTATATTGATACAAATTCAAGGTTACTTCCAATACTTTTAAACAAATATTAAAAACAGGTAATGCAAGTTAATTGCTAGTTATTCAACTCATAGTCATGCCAGACACTAGTCTATTTTATCATAAGAGTGTACATCCTAGGTTTAACAGATAGATATGATTTTGTATACAGATCGATTACATAAAGATAGGTAGTCTTCAAAAACTTCAGAGACCTACAGAATATGGCATTTAAAAAGTGTCTTAATTATTTTAAAGATTCTTTGACATTGAGACAGGTCATCTCCTGGCAGCACCCTGCCTACCTTGGAGAAGATGATGAGCATCAAAGAATCTCTATATGGAGATGGCAAACAAGCCACTTGGGTAAAGAAAATACCCTCGCTTCACAATAGACAAATTTTGCCTAAAATGGGCAAGCTTAAATGCAAGGCAAGTTGACTGCCGAACTCTGCCAAGACAGAGTAAGCAAGTCCTAAATAGTTCCTGTTTCACATATATGTCTGTCAAATATTCTGAGCCAGAAGGCTGAAGATGATGCTCCAACGTTACAGAGAGTTATGGGTGACTGTTCAGACGGCAAATTGTCTCTGTCAATTTTTACTTTTTGGAAGCTGCTAACATGCACTTCCTATTTACTCTAATAACTAATTTTATTCCTTCTCAAGTCTCTGATGGGGTTGAAGACCAAATAGTCAATAGTTACACAATTAAAATTAAGTTGTTTAGAAGTTAAGAAATCTTTTCATATAGGTGCTACCAATAAGGATAAAAGTTAATTTAGGTATAGAACTCTAAACTTGTCAAGATAGATAGAATAATCAGATACTTTCTCCTAAGTTGCTAAATACCCATAGACTGGACATTGTACATGTAGATTTTACCTAATAGTTTTCATAATTTCATAATTATTATTTCATTGAAAGAAAAGAAGCCTTATGAGTCTTTGGTCATAAACGAAAAAAGGGGAACTGAGGAGCCGTTCCATTGGACCTGAGAGGGTCACTTGTGTGCGAGTCATGCTGGCTCACTATTCTTGTTGCTTTCGCAGACACCTCCTGTTTTGCTCAGTTAAGCCTCCTGTTTTGCTTGGGTAAGCCTCCTGTTTTGCTTGGATATGTTTACTTGGAAACCTATATAAGTGGTTTACTCTGTAATAAAGATGGTGCCTTGATCAGAGCACTGTCTTGGCGTTCACTTTTTCATGTTCTCTGTCTCTCTTAATTCCCAGACCCTTGTGCAGGCGGTTACTATTGGTGGTCGCAGGCGACTACATAATATAGTTATATAAGATGTTACATATAAAAATACATAATATGTAATATATTTATATACTATACAATATATTTTGTATAATAATTATATAATAATATATAAAAATGAAATATAATGACACAATTACAATATAATAATAAAAATTGTTCATACTTTGTTGATGAATTTATCAGAACCCTGCTGACAGTGCTAGATATCAAGTCCTAAGTGCTGGTGGCAAAATGGACATGATTTTATAAGACAGAGCAGCCAGATGAGGAGACAGGCATGTGACCAGTGCCAGCATGAGTGGAACAGATGCACTCCTGTGCCTGAGAAGCCGAAGACAGAGTTTATTGCCACCTGGGGGTGTAAGGCAAGAGTCCTGGAGGAGATGATGGGGACAAGGAGGGGTTCAACAGGTGGGGCTCGGGGTGAAAGCTGCTCTCTTCTGAGACTTACACATGAGTGGCAAAGCTCAAGAGGTGCCACTCAGAGTGGGAAACACGGAAGACACGTTCTGCTTCTGAGGGCGGGTAGTGATACCACTGGTTCACTTGTTTTTCAGAAGCTGCTGAATTTGAGCTCTATGCATTTTAGCCTATGTAAATAGGCTCTGTAAATAGGCTATTCCTCTATTCCCAGAATAGAGGAATTTTGAGGATTACTGGTTGGAAGAACCATACTTTTGAGACTTTCTGCTCTCAGGCTTTTCCTTGGGAGGTGGGAATCCACAGGTACCTGCTCTGGGACATCCCCTGGCGGGAAAGGACAGACAACATTGCACACACAGTGACAGCTCAAAATAGTTTCCTCATTATGCACCGGGGCATAGTATTGGCAGAAGTGAGTGCCTGGATCATCACGGTGAGAACAAATGGAAAACCGGTTTTCAAAGTCACAGCCCAAGCTTTGGTAAGAATCCCAGGGCCTCTGTAGCCTGGGGAGGCCCTCCAGCAGGTGCCACTGTTCTTCACTCACAGTGAGACCTGGTCTGAGAGTCATTGGATCTTGTGCTGCAAGAGAGGCTAGTGACACCATTTCTCGCCCCTGGTTTTATAGTTGAAGAAACTGAGTGATTTGTTCAGTGTCCTCTGAAGAGCTGGGACTGGTGTGGATGTCCCTGGACTGACTGACAGAGGTAAAGGCAAGCGTCCAGCCAGTCGGAGAGTGGTGACCCTGAAGACTGGGGGAGGTAGGCAGTGGATTTTATTAACACCTAGAAGGTGGAAGAGAGCTCATGTCTAAGGGTTTCATTGCTGTGAAGAGACAGTATGATCATGCAACTCTTATAAAGGACAGTGTTTAATTGGGGTTAGCTTACAGTTTCAGAGGTTTAGTCCATTATCATCACGGCAAGAAGCATGGTGGCAGGAAGGCAGACATGTGCTGAAGAAGGAGCCAAGAGTTTTATGTCTTGATCCACAGGCAGCAGAAAGAGACTGTGTGCCACACTGGGCGAAGCTTGAGCATAGGGGATCTTAAAGCCCACCCCTACAATGACACTCTTCCTCCAATAAGGCCACACCCACTCCCACAAGGCCACACTTTCTAATAGTGCCACTCCCTGTGGGCCAAGTATTCAAACACATGAGGCTATGAGGGCCATTCCTGTTCAAACCACCACAGCGCCTCTGAACTGAGGTTCAATGGACAGCAACAACAGACTGCTATCATCTTTCCTTTTCATGGATTGTACTCAGTGCAGGCCAGGCCTAGCTTCTAGGGACTGAACCCCCTTTTTTTTGTCTGGTTTCTATCTTTTACTTTCAAATAACAAACGTATTCCTAGAACCCCATGATAGTGTGCTTACAAGATACTCTGGGCTTTCCCAACTCAGGGTCTGAACGAGTGGGTGCTGCCTCTTCTGTAGCGGGCCTTCTGGAGACCATGGTCTCCCTGGTAGTGGGTGTGGCTTAAGATTTTTTCCCTGAGCTCATACGCTGTATGTTGCTCATACGTTGCTTATATGCTGAGCAACCGTGCTGTAGGACAGAATCTTTCTATTACTGGGCTAGAATCCAGACAGTCTGAGAGTGCTACAGAGACAGAAATGAGTCCACGTGTCTGTCAGCCCCGGGTCTTCAAAACATACCTAAGAAGGGCCTGGTTTACTTTACTTCAACTCTAATTCCCCTCTCATTTCTCTGTTTCTTTTATACAATGGGATATATGCTTTATGGGGTTTTAGCAAAACAATAACAAAAATCAAACCAGAAACAAAAGCATAGAAGACCAAAATGTGAGTGAGAGAGATCTTTTCTTTCTGTTCAGGTCCAGATGGATTGTCTGGGATGCAGGATCTTTCTCACTTTTTAATTTGACCACATGAGACGGCTTGGTGTGATTTAGATTTTAAATGTCCCTCAAGTTCCATGTGTTTGAAGGCTTGGTTCTCAATATAACTGTGTTCAAAGATGGGGTCATTGGGCGGTGATTGCACAGTGAAGGTTCTGACCTCATGAATAGATTCAGGCGTTTGGGGGTTTGTATGGTATTGGGATAGAGACCATTGTAAGAGCTAGACTTTTCCCTAGTCAGCATGGTGTAAACAGCACCTTTCCACCATGCACTTCCAACACAATTTTCTGCCTCGCCACAGGTTCAAGACAGTGGGGCCAAGCGAGCATGGACAACAGCCAAAGTTAACTTCCTTCTCTTTGGTTCCTCTTTAATCTCAGGGATTTTATTGCAGTGACATGTAGCTGACAGGCACGTACCAACCCTGTGGTCCAACATGGCAGCCTTGTGTTCACGGTTTGCAGGAGAAAGGGACAGAGAACAAAAGATGAAATCACGTGCTGTCTGTGCAGGATTGAGAATGAAAACTCCTGCAAGACCGTGCATGTCACGGCCACCACGGCATGCGCCATCAGCCCGTGTGCCAACATTTTACTGAAAGGGTCTGGGGAACAGCTTTACTCCAGGTATCAAAATATCCAGCTGAAAGTTTGGAGAGTTTGCACCAGTCTACGCTACCCGCCCATCTCCCCTCATCCTCAGTGACTCTGACAGATGGATATGGTTGAGTCCTTATGTTTACCACAAAGTCCACATTAAAAAGTCCAGTTAAGGAGCTGCAACCTGACCATAGCCTGTCTTATTAACACGTCGTTTGCTCTGTTGTATCACATGGTCCCTGGTGCTTAGTAAACAGCTCCATAAATGTCTGCTGCTTTTATTTTTGCTGCCATGTGCACTTTAAAATAGCTCTGTTCCTTTTTTTGGATTTTTTAAAAGGCCTCCTTATTGGTTCCTGGGTCCCTAACTTCAACTACTCCTGGTCCTTTCTCATACCAAAGAATGGTTTCAACCATCTGACCATATCATTTCTCTCCAAGGGAGAATATTCTACTTAAATATTTGAATTGCTCTGATCTGCATTGCTTTCCAAAGTGAATTTAGCCAATGGTGTATGAAGGGCAATGATATGCCTAATTCTTAGTAACTGAATGGGCTTTTCATTTTGCTTTTGTTAGTCAATTCAGTGTGGTACGATTAAATCAGGAGCGAGGGACACACAGTTCGGTGGCTTCTCTCCCTGCCTTTCCTGTCTGCTTGGGAAGACTGAGTGTCTTGTGTTCTGTGTGAGGGAGCTGGTGTGCAGGAGATTAACAGACCTCTGAGTTTTGTTTCTGTGAAGCCAGGAGTTATGTGGTTAGAGGAAGAGTGAAAAGGAAAAAGGTTAATGCAGATGCTCAAATTATTGGATTAGCTGATGACTAACTTATGCAGATCTGGCCCTAGAGGCAGCTTAATAGCAGTTGAGTGTTATATGAATGACACTATCTTTATTTTGCTGTTATAAAAATCACCTTTCCCCATACCTGATAAAGTACCACAGAAATCAAATTAAATACTAATTTTCAGCAATTTGAATGTGTTGTTTTCCACTTCCTGATCCTCCTGTAGCCATTTCAATATGAGCCTACATGTGTTTAAAGGGACACTTTACACAGTTACGGTCATTCTCTTCATCATACCACTGTCTTGCCCCCAAACAAACAAACAAACAAACAACAACAAAACACCCAACAAAAGCAAAAAACAAGTTCAGAGTGTTTTAGACAGGAAAGGATAGAGCTTTATGAATAATGACTATTGAATCTAGTTTTTATGTTTTTCTTCCCTCTGTCTTTACAAATAGTTCGTTAAGGACTGTGTGGGCCCACGCTCAGCGAGAGGTGATGCTGGCGGAGGCCCACCTGCCTGCATTCGGCACTCAGCCCTTCCATGTGTCTGTCATGGCCCCTCAGGCAAATACTTACATTTGGTCTCAAATTACCTCTGTAAATTAAGATTAACAATAACAATACCTAACTCTGGGGACTAAGGCTTTAAGAATTAAAAATAAACATGACTTACATTCGTCTAGTCCGTGAGACCCAAGCCGAGGGCTCGCTGTAATTTGTATCTCTGCCTCTTGCCACCCTCAGATGACCCAAGAGCAGCTCAGTCCTGCTCCAGGTTGCCCAGTGCTGTTGCGTGTTGCACCATTTACCTCTCAGCATGCACACGTGGGTGGCGGACTGACTGGAATAGTCTCCAATGGGCTTTACAGCTCAGGGTTAAAGGTCAGTCACTTGTAAACTGTGTGTGACTTTGAGCAGATCACTTACCCTTCTGAGTCATGGTTTGCTGAAGAAGGATCATGGGACAAATGCTTGTCTAGTGCACAGGGTCTGATGTGAGTGCTCAGTAGAAGGTAGGGTTTTATTATTGTGGCTGTGTCTTGGAGGCAGTATCCAAACACTTTGCTCAGAAAGGGGGCTGTCCTAATCGACTTCTCTGTTGCTGTGAAGCAGTGTGGGGAGGAACGGGCTTCTATCACCTTGCTTCTTACAGTCCACCAGGAAGAGAAGTCAGGGCAGGAACTCAGGGCAGGAACCTGGAGGCAGGGGCTGAAGCAGAGCCGCGAGGAAGGCCTGCTCACTGGACTGCTCTGCATGACTGGCTCAGCCTGCTCTTTACCACCTCCCTGCCCAGAGCTGACATCACTCACAGTAGGCTGGGCCCTCTGCCATTAATCCTTAGTCAAGAAAACACCCGCAGACTTACCCAGGGGCCGATCTGTTGGGGGCTTTTCCTCAGGTGAGTTCTCTCTTCCAGTCTGTGTCAAGCTGATAAAAATTAACCACTACTAGGGTGGACCTTTTTAAAATATATTTCCCTCTGGGTGCAAAGTTAAAGCAAAAACAAAACAAATTCATTGCTGAAATAATGACGCATGAGAAGCCCTTGACAGATTAGAGCAAATGGCAGCTGAGGTTCAAGGACACAAGCATTGCAGCTGATGGCATGAAATCTCACTGCAGGGTAGGATATGCGCACAGACAAGGATAGAAATACCGCCTTCTAAATCACCAGTTTGATACAATTATTTTGCCATTTTACTCATACACAAGGTATACATTAAACTGTATACAAATTTAAATTAAAAACGACTGGTGTTGATAATTTATCCTTAGTTTTATACAGGTTGCGTGTAACCCCTGAGAGGAGGAGCATTATTCCACGTTTAGAACGACTTTGCAGCTGTAGTGAGCAAGCACTATTCTTTGCATAATGGATCATATCAACCAATATTTATTGCACTTTATATGCAAAGCAGCATGATAAACTCAGAAAGAAATTTAAAGTAATGCTTTAAAAACCTGTCTTAAATAAATGAGTGGCTTTTTATTTTAACCCAGTTCAAATAATTACCCAACAGTGAAAGTAAATCTCTTTGATAGAACATAATATGAGAAGTGATGGTGAAGAATTTCATTCATTCAGCCAAGGAACAGCACTGGCCCTCTACTCTGCCCTTTGCTTCCCTGGCTACCCAGCATGCCCCAGGATTCCACCATTCCTGCCCCCGAAGGAACATAACCTTTTGGAGAAGTTCTATCTTGTTATTTTCACTGTGTCTTGTAAGTTGCTGGTCATTCAGGTCAGACGTTAAGGGCAAAAATAGGTTGTGCATAAATGCTAACTCATAATAAGAATTTATTAAAGAATTTCCAGTTTTTAGCACTGATTGTTTTGGTTTTAAAAATACATGAAAATATAGAAATAAAAGAGATTTTAAGAATTGTAAAAATTAGCATATATTAGAAACAAAATGTAAATACTATTCATAATTACATCTCTAATTTGTAAATACCATTAGTATCATGGCATAAATTTTGTTATGAGGACTTTAGATGACATTTGATCTGGGAACTGAAATCTGGGATGGCACCTGCTGCTTTAATTTTCTTTTTAAAGATTTATTTATTTTCATTTTCTGGGTATGGATGTTTTCCTTGGATGTGTCTGTGCCCACACGCATGCAGTGGCCACAGAGGCCTCAGATCCCCTGGAGCTTCCCGATGGCTGTCAGCTGCTGTGAGAGCACTGGGAATTTAACAGAGGTCCTCTTTCACCTGCTGCTTTAAGTAAGTGTTGAGACTGCACTCGGGGAGGGCTGGCCCCTTGGTCCAGCCTTTTCCAGTTCCAGATTCCCATGTACATGGTGCTTTCCACATCGCAGTGTTTACACTCCAACGTTTAAACTGCAAAGTTAACGCTTCTGAGAAACACAGTAACAATAACTGAACAGTAATAACATGAACACTTTTATTATTAATGACATAATAATATTTATTTTTAGTAACGGCATGTGATACTAAACCTGTGTTAGGCTTCTGGCATCCCGGACTCCTCTATAGCGGAGTGAACCCATTAGAGGTCAGAACATGGGCCGGTGTGGGGGAAAACTTAGCATGTCTAAAGTGGTGGCATGTGAAAATCCAGTCCCACCTGATATTTACAGCCCCTCTGGGCCAGGAGGTCTTTTCACCGCTCTCTGTCTGTGCATGGCCATTTTGTGAGGCCCAGTAAAAACTCCTCCTCATTCATTTTCCATTTACTCATTCCTTCAGCATCTGTCGGCACTGTGCTCGGCCTGTGTTGATTGCCCTGCTCTGTGCATTTGTTTCCCAGCTAGTTTGTAAACCATTTATTACAAAGTTGTTCCCTCAGGGGACAGGTGGAAATATGGGACAATCTTTGTTATTATTACAATATAGGACTATAATATATATTGTAATGAGGTAGCACTGGCGTGCAGTGCCTGGAGGCCTGGAATATTAATTAAGTCTTGGAGCATGCATAAGATTGTCCTTTTCTGTGGAAACTTACCCTAAACTGTAATATTGCCTTTCCCTAGAAACACTGGTGCAAAGGGGTCTCGAGCGGTGAGCTTCCCTCCTGTAAACTTGGTGCCTTTGTCAAGTGTGCACCCTTCTTATAAAAAGTATTGGTTGACTGTGATGGCTTTCTCTTGCTCTCTCACTTTGAAGTATTTATTTCTGTGTAAAGATGGGACTTTCAGATATCAAACAGGGAAAATATCCCAAACTGTCATGAAAATAAGAAATATCCATGACAGAAGCCAAGTGACTACTCTGTGATTTTTTTCTTTTTTTGGGGGGGAGGGTAGGGTTACATTTTTCCAACAACCAATTCTTTAGCAAGATATTTTTACTTCTTAAATTCTGAAAAATTAGTAATCCATCCTCCAAAACAAGGTGAAAAACTGACCAGAAGAAGACACACCAACCCTGTCATGTTTACAAAGCTTTCTTAGAAGCTGCCAAGGATGTTTCTATCACCTACTGGGAGGTGGGAGGCCATTGTCTGGGACAGTGTTTGTATGGTGGATTGTAAGGCTCTGGTCTGCTAGGCAGGTGATTGTTACCTCAGGGTCCTCCATGCTGTGGTGGCCGATCGGCCTTCTCTGTATCCCTGTCTCTAAGCCATTGTCTCAAAAACACTCCTCTGTGTTCTTTGGCTTCCGTCAGATGTTCGACTCCTTCCGTGGTAACTGGAGGAGAGTCAGGAAGTGGTGCAGTACCCTTTGAACCCTTTGGCGTCTGCCGCACATCTACTGGCAAACATCTTTCTAAAGTCTGGAACGGCTTCACAAGTGTCACTTGTCTTGACGGATTTGTGACTTTCGAAAAAGCCTTTCACATTGAGATGGGAGGGATATGCAGAGCCCATGAGGACTGGCTTGGAGTCTGACCATAGTCAGACTTGGAGACACTTCTCCACATCCTCTCACCTCACCCCTACCTCACAATATCACTGTGATATTTCCACACATTTATATCATTAAGCATTGTTCACATTTACCTCTTCACTGTCCTCCTTCGTGGCCCTCCTCCCCCTTTTGATGGTCACATCTCTCCCTTCAAGTAGATCCTAGAATCCCTGAAAGGAGGTTGTACCTGATATTCTATGGAAATATATATAGGGTTTCTCTTTGTCCCTCAAGCCTCGATAAAGAAGGAGATGGTGCTGGAGGTTACTTGGAATGACGAGAGACACAGGTGTGGGATAAACTGAGCCTGTGAGAATAGAAGATAGAAGGAGGGAATTGAGGTGTCTTGTGACATGGTTAGACCACTCTACGCCAACTCAAGCCCTCTCAATCTTTGGACTTTTCAGTTATGTGAGCTAGGACTATGCTTTGCTATTTAAGTGAGTCAAATGAGTCTTTGGCTGCTCGTGACATAAAACGTCATCAGTAATCCCCCAACCACCTGACTTAGAATTTGGCTGATGAAATTAAAGAGTCTACAAGATGTACCAACGTGACTGAAACTTATTTACCACAAGTATTGTCAGTGACAGACGCTGGCGTGTGCTGAATCTTTGACACCAAGTCCAACCTTTCCCCAGGATTTTAACATTATCTTGGGAAGATCTGAGAGGTACTTGCAGACATTCATAACCTTCCAGGTTCTTCCTACTTTACCATTATGGTCACATCAGTCAACACATTACTAGTAACGTTCTAATTGAAGGTGCTTTCCAGGACAGTGTACTTTCCGAAGCCTCAGAAGTTCCACCTCTAATAAGAACTGCTTGTGCGTTTGTTCCTGGAACCTTCGGTAAAGTAGCAGCAGCTGCAGCACTAGATTCTCCTGTGCCTTTTCTTGGGAAACAGTCAGAGCTAAAAAAAATTGTTCTTAAGTAAATATCACCAGAACTGGTGTGTACCTTTGTCAGATGACAAATATTGTAATGCTGTGCCAAGCAGCATTCACTATCCTTGCAAAACTGCTGTGAAAAATGTGCTCCAAAGGTGGTGCTGGGCAGCACGTAAACACAGGATCTGAAGGGGAAAGAGGAACGGAACTTTGTCAACAGTCTTGGAAGAGTGTCCTGGAGCCAATCATTTCTGTCCTAAGGTCTTAAAAAGGTCATGAGCTAGTTTCCTTGAGCAGGTGTTTCTTTGAGGGTTAAGCTCTGCATCTGATTATTTGGGGTCCAAATCTGCTTGTTTGTCTGAAAACCAAACCATCTCACAGGAGGCTTAGGCAAGGCTGGAACACATCAATACTGTGTGAGGCTATTTTGAGAAGGGACCTAAGGACCAGTCAGTCTTAACCCACTTCTAGCTCAATTTGGAACTCTCTCTACTTCACTGTTTATTCTAAGAGAATTTAAAATTAGGTCGATTCTACATCACCAATTGTAGCAGGTGTTACACCCATGGCAATCCTCCGAGAGTGGAGGTGACGTGCATTTCCTGCCTGGAAGTAATAGGGGGCGCACCACGCCACTAGAGCTACCCACTGAATTTAAAATGCTTGAATGAGAGTAGGCTTTGGAGTAAGTCATCCTGTATGCAGAGGGAAATGCACTCTGCGTTGACACCTCTGCTCAGAAATTATGATCTGTGCCCTAGGCTATCAAACATCAGTGCACAGAATTATTCACAAAGGGTTTATGGTTCAAGCGGTAAATCTAGGCATTTGCAAAATGTTGACCCAAGTGAGTCAGCTCAGGAAGCTTGATCTCTCAGTTTGATGAAAATGTAATTTTATGGATGTCAAGTTGAAGTTCAAAAGTGACACATCGTGTCACACAGATAAATAGTTTTGCCAAAAGCAATGCCATAATTCATAAGCGCTTGTCAGGCCAATAGTACCTATCAGGCTGATTAAGCGAAGTGCTTACTAATAAATGCAGTCTTTATCCAGTATTATACCTTAGTCGTTTCTGAATCACAAAGATGGCCCCACTGAAATTAGTGCCATGAGCGAATGACCAACGCAAACACTTATGTATTGCTTCTCTTGCCCTTGCAAAGATTAATTTTAGAAAAATACCCAGCAATAAAGTGTATTTGACACTTTTTTTTTCTTCTTAGGTCCCTGCAGACCAACTAAAATAACAATGCTGAAAGTCAAAGTGTGCATAATTGTAACAGTAACAACAACAAAATAAATCAAATGGTTGTTATTCTTGAAACGCATTAGTGCTGAGGAAGAAAGAGACTTGGAACTCTTTTTTTAAGCCTGTCCAGACTAGCTTTTCTGCAATTCTTTCGTGGTCCCCTTATCCCACAGATGCTTCTTTGGGCTTCCGGTTGGCAGACAGGAAGTGCCAGGCACACAGTCCCATGATCCTTTTCGCCTCCCATCCTTTCTAGGCTGCTGCCTTTCCCACTCTTACACCTCTGTGCCTTGTTGGCACTAACCTGTTCTCTGATTTTGGAAGCATCTCTAACTTGCTGCAGGAAATCATTTTTTCTTGTAACCTGATTACATCATTACTGCTCTTGTCACTTTGTCTTTAAAGTTTTATGTATATGTTTATTTTTAAAAGGAATAAGAGATAGTTTATGGTGGAGCCATTTTGAATCACCATGGCTTAGGAACACAGATTTAGGGTTGCCCCAAACTTCATGTTGAAAGTGGAGTCCCCCACTGTCACTTAATGGAATTTGTTTCTCTCAAACTTCAGATTATCCAACAATTGTTGGAGAAAAACAACTTCCATTAAGTGACAGTGGGTGACTCCATTTTCAAGAGTGGTTTGGCCCAGATGGAAAATTAATGAGAAAGCACTGGGTTTGGACAGTACTGACAGCCAGACGGGACAAGGAGACCTGCACAGGTCCGTCTAGGCAGCAGCAACATTCCACCAGGAGCACAGCAGACGCTGCACAGGCCTGACGCTGTGCTCCAGCCACACGGGAGTAAAGCGCCTTCCTGACCCCAGTGCTGTGGTGTTCCTTCTGGAAGGAACCACGGAATATTCACAAGTGCGTGGAATTTAAGCAACATGCTCATGAGTAAGTCCCTTCCTTCTATGGGAAGGAAGGAAAAGTAAGAAATCTTCAGACACAAGAGTGGGAATTCAGCACAGAGGCACAGCCTCCTTTGTCTTTCGCTTTCCACTTTTATAAAATTTCTTTTCTATCCTTTCTCTTCGGGCATATGTATGTCACTAGAAGGGAGGTGAGCGTTTTGTAGGGATCAGAGAGTCGGGACTTTGATGCAAAGTCTATGCAGTATTCCGTCTTCTTGTTTTGGGTTTTTGTATAATTACATATTGTTTGCCGATCTTGTCCCCCACACTTCTCCCACTTCTGTAAAGTAAGTTTTACTTTCCTTTTCATGTCTTATACATTACATGAGTTTATGTATCTATATGAAACCTACGAACCACAAAAGGAAAACGCAGACTTACCGTGGTTATCCCCAATTGCATCTATCTTCAAATCGATATGAAAGTGACATAACTTTGTATCCTCTGTCTTCTTAAAACTATTTTTATTTTATGTGTATGAGTGTTTGCCTGCATGTGTGTATGTGCCTGGTGTCTGTGGAGGCCAGAGGAAGGTGTCAGATTCCTTGGAACTAGAATTATGGATGGTTTTGAGTTGCTGTATGAGTGCTGGAACTGAATCACAGACCTCTGCAAGGGCAGCAAGTGCTCTTAACTGCTGAGCCATCTCTCCAGTCCCAACTTTGTACCTTTTTATGGCCGAAGAAAGCCAAGTCATGTTTTCTTTCTGTCTTGGCTACCCATCCATGCACGAGTGTCAACACCTGGGGCTGTGTATCCAGGTTAGATGGGATGCTCTAGCTTTAGATTTTGGGAAGCTTCCACGGTGACTTCCACAGCGGCTGTGCTAGCGTTCATACCACCAGCAGCCTGTGAGGGTCCCTTCGTCTGTACCCCTGCCAGCATTTGTTGCTTTAGGAGAGTCATTTATTTGGTTTCCAAATTATTTTTAGATTAATATTTGTTATTATTAATACTTTCGGCTTCTGTGATTACATAAACTGCTGACTATTAATAATATATTCCAAGCTGGTAACAACTTATTTGAGTGAATATAATAATTTCATACTTATAATCTCTTCCTGAATTTTTATTTTATTTTTTAGATTTTATGACTCATTCACTTCTTTTTACACATTTGCTTATTTTTTTCTTTATTAATTACACTTTATTCACTCTGTATCCTCCCTGTGGTTCTCTTCTTCCTCCAGTCCCAATCCCTCCCTTCCTCCACCCTCTGCATGCATGCCCCCTGCCAAGTCCACTGACAGGGGAGGACTTCTTTTCCTTCTTTCTAATCCTAGTCAATTAGGTCTCATCAGGAGTGGCTGCATTGTCTTCTTCTGTGGCCTGGTAATGCTGCTTCCCCCTCAGGGGGAGGTAATTAAAGAGCAGGCCAATCAGTTCATGTCAGAGACAGTCCCTGTTCCTATTACAATGGAACCCACTTGGATACTGAACTGCCATGGGCTACATCTGTGCAGGGGTCTTGCTCTCCTTGTGGAATTCCTATCCTCTCCAGATCTTACTGTTTCCCACTTCTTTCCTAAGATTCCCTGCACTCTGCCCAAAGGTTGTCCATAAGTCTCAGCATCTACATTGATAGTCTGCAGGGCAGAGCTTTTCAGAGGTCCTCTGTGTCAGGCTCCTGACTTGTTCCCTCTTTTCTCCTTCTTCTGATGTCCATCCTCTTTGCCTTTCTGGATAGGAATTGAGCATTTTAGCAAGAGTCCTCCCTCTTGATTAGTTCCTTTAGGTGTACAGATTTTAGTAGGTTTATCCTATATTATATGTATATATTAGTGAGTATATACCGTGTGCATCTTTCTGCCTCTGGGATAGCTCACTCAGGATGACCTTTTCCAGATCCCACCATTTACCTGCAAATTTCATGATTTCCTTGTTATTTTTTATTGCTGAGTAATATTCCATTGTGTATATATACCACAATTTGTGCATCCATTCCTCCACTGAGGCGCATCTGGGCTGTTTCCAGCTTCTGGCTATTACAAATAAGGCTGCCACAAACATGGTTGAGCAAATGTCCTTATTGTGTACTTGAGAATCTTTTGGATATATGCCTAGGAGTGGTATAGCTGGATCTTGAGGAAGCGCTATTCCTAGTTGTCTGAGAAAGTGCCAGATTGCTTTCCAGAGTGGTTGTACAAGTTTACATTCCCACCAGGAGTGGAGGAGGGTTCTCCTTTCTCCACAACCTCTCCAGCATGTGTTGTCTCTTGAGTTTTTGATCTTAGCCATTCTAATGGGTGTAAGGTGAAATCTTAGGGTCATTTTGATTTGCATTTCCCTGATGGCTAATGAGGTTGAGCATTTCTTTAAGTGTTTCTCTGCCATTCGATATTCCTCTGCAGAGAATTCTCTGTTTAGCTCTGTACCCCATTTTTTAGTTGGATTACTTGATTTTTTGCTGTTTAACTTCTTTAGTGTTTTATATATAGGGTTGGTGAAGATCCTTTCCCAATCTGTAGGCTGTCGTTATGTTCTGAGGACAGTGTCCTTTGCTTTACAAAAGCTTTTTCAGTTTCATGAGGTCCCATTTATTGATTGTCGCTCTTAGAGCCTGTGATGTTGGTGTTCTGTTCAGGAAGTTGTCTCCTGTGCCAATGAGTTCTAGGCTGTTCCCCACTTTTTCTTCTAAGTGGTTTAGTGTGTCTGGTTTTATGTTGAGGTCTTTGATCCACTTGGACTTTAGTTTTGTGCAGGGTGATACGTATGGATCTATTTTCATTTTTCTACATGTAGACTTCCAGTTAGACCAGCATCATTTGTTGAAGATGCTGTCTTTTTTCCATTGAATGGATTTGGCATCTTTGTCAAAAATCAGGTGTCCATAAGTGTGTGGATTTATGTCAGGGTCTTCTATTCGATTCCATTGATCCACCGGTCTGTTTCTATGCCAGTACCATGCAGTTTTTAGTATTGTTGCTCTATAGTACAGCTTGAGATCAGGGATGGAGATACCTCCTGAAGATCTTTTACTGTAGAGAATTGCTTTAGCAATTCTGGGTTTCTTGTTGTTCCATATGAAGGTGAGAATTTTTCTTTCAAGGTCTGTAAAGAATTGTGTTGGTAATTTGATAGGAATTGCGTTGAATCTGTAGATTGCTTTTGGTAAGATGGCCATTTTTACTATATTAATCCTGCTAAGCCATAAGCATGGGAGATCTTTCCATCTTCTGATATCTTCTAATTCTTTCTCCAGAGACTGGAAATTTTTTTCATACAAGTCTTTGACTTGTTTGGTTAGGTTCACACCAAGGTACTTTATGTCCTTTGTGGCTGTTGTGAGGGGTGTTGTTTTCCTAATGTCTTTCTCGGCCCTTTTGTCTTTTGTATACAAGAAGGCTACTGATTTTTTTGAGTTAATTTTGTATCCAGCCACTTTGCTGAAGGTGTTAATCAGCTGTAGGAGTTCCTTGGTAGAATTTTTGGGGTCACTCAGGTATACTATCATATCATCTGCAAACAGTGATACTTTCACTTCTTCCTTTCCAATTTGTATCCGCTTGATGTCCTTCAATTGTCTTATTGCTCTACCTAGGACTTCAAGAACAATGTTGAAGAGATATGGAGAGAGTGGACAGCTTTGCCTTGTCCCTGATTTCAGTGGGAATGATTTAAGTTTCTCTCCATTGAATTTGATGTTGGTTATAGGCTTGCTGTATATCGCCTTTACTATGTTCAGGTATGTGCCTTCTATCCCTGATCTCTCCAATACTTTAAACATGAATGGATGTTGGATTTTGTCAAATGTCTTTTCAGCATCTAAGGAGATGATCATGTGGTTTTTCTCCTTCAGTTTGTTTATGTGGTGGATCACATTGATGGATTTTCGTATATTGAACCACCCCTGTGTGCCTGGGATAAAGCCTACTTGGTCATGGTGGATGATGTCATTGATGTGTTCTTGGATTCGGTTTGCAAGTATTTTGTTCAGTATTTTTGCATCGATGTTCATGAGGGAGATTGGCCTGAAATTCTCTTTCTTTGTTGGGTCTTTGTGAGGTTTAGGTACCAAGCTGATTGTGGCTTCATAGAATGAGTTTGGTAGTGTTCCTTCTGTTTCTATCTTGTGGAATAGTTTGAAGAGTATTGGTGTTAGCTCTTCTTTGAAGGTCTGGTAGAATTAGGCGCTGAAACCATCTGGCCCTGGGCTTTTTTTGCATGGTAGACTTTTGATGACAGCTTCTATTTCCTTAGGGGATATAGGACTATTTAATTGGTTTACCAATTATTTAATTGGTCTTGATTCAGCTTTGGCATGTAGAATCGGTCAAGAAAATTGTTCATTTCATTTACATTTTCAAATTTTGTGGCATATAAACTTTGGATGTAAGACCTAATTATTGTTTGGATTTCTTCAGTGTCTGTGGTTATGTCCCCCTTTTCGTTTCTGATTTTGTTGATTTGGATAGTTTCTCTCTGCCTTTTAGTTAGTTTGACTAAGGGTTTGTCTATCGTGTTGATTTTCTCAAAGAACCAGTTCTTGGTTTCATTGATTCTTTGAATTGTTTTATTTGTTTCTAATTTATTGATTTCAGCCCTGAGTTTGATTATTTCCAGCTGTCTACTCCTCTTTGGTGTGTCTGCTTCTTTTTTTTCTAGGGCTTTCAAGTGAGCCATTAAGTTGCTTGCATGAGATGTTTCGAATTTCTTTTTGAAGGCACTTAGTGCTATGAATTTTCCTCTTAGCACTGCTTTCATTGTGTCCCATAAGTTTGGGTATGTTGTGCCTTCATTTTCATTGAATTCTAGGAAGTCTTTAATTTCTTTCTTTGTTTCTTCTCTGACCCAGCTGTCATTTAGAAGCAAGTTGTTCAGTTTCCATGTGTGTGTAGGCCTTTTGCTATTTTTGTCATTGAGGTCCAGTTTTAATCCATGGTGATCAGATAGGATACAAGGGATTATTTCAATCTTCTTGTATTTGTTGAGGCTTGCTTTGTGACCAACTATATGGTCTATTTTGGAGAAGGTTCCTTGAGGTGCTGAGAAAAAGGTAAATTCTTTTGAGTTTGGGTGAAAGGTTCTATAGATGTCTGTGAGGTCCATTTGATTCATGACCTCTGTCAGAATTATTGTTTCTTTGTTTAATTTCTGTTTTGTTGACCTGTTCTTTGTTGAGAGTGGGGTGTTGAAGTCTCCCATTATTAATGTGTGGTGGTCTATGTGTGGTTTAAGTTTTATTAAAGTTCCTTTTACAAATGTGGGTACCCTTGCATTTGGGGCATAGATGTTCAGGATTGTGAGATCTTCCCTTGGTGGATTTTTCCCTTGATGAGTATGAAGTGTCCTTCTCTATCTCTTTTGATTGATTTTGGTTGAAAATCTACTTTATTAGATATTAGAATGGCTACTCCTGCTCGCTTCTAGGGTCCATTTGCTTGGAAAACAGTCTTCCAGCCCTTTACTCTCAGGTAATGTCTATCTTTGTGATTTAGGTGTATTTCTTGTATGCAACAGATTGTTGGGTCTTGTTTATGCATCCACTCTGTTAGTCTGTGTCTTTTTATTGGAGAATTGAGTCCATTGATGTTGAGGGAGATTAATGACCAGTGGCTGTTAGATCCTTTGATATTGATGTTGGCCATGGTAGTATGTTTGGCTACTTTTGTTTTGCTGTAGTGAGGTTATTTATTTCCTGTGATTTCTTGAAAGTAGTTAGTTTTCTTGGGTTGTATTTTTCCTTGTAGTGTCTTCTGTAACGCTGAATTTGTGTGTAGGTATTGTTGAAATTTGTTTTTGTCATTGAATATCTTGTTTTCTCCATCTATGAGGACTGAGAGTTTTGCTGGGTACAGTAGCCTAGGCTGACATCTGTGTTCTCTTAGGTTCTGCATGTTATCCGTCTTCTGGCTCTTCTGGCTTTCATAGTTCTGTTGAGAAGTCAGGTGTGATTCTGATGGGTTTGCCATTATACGTTACTTTGCCTTTTTTCCCTTCAGCTTTTAGTATTTTTTCTTTTTCTGTATACTTACTGTTTTGATTATTATGTGACGGAAGGATTTTCTTTTCTGCTCAAATTTATTAGGTGTTCTGTAGGCCTCTTGTATTCTTATAGGCTTCCCCTTTAAGTTGGGGACATTTTCTTCAATGGTTTTGTTGAAAATATTTTCTGGGCCTTGGAGGAGGGAATCTCCTTTTTCCTCTATTCCTATTATTCTTAGATTTTGTCTTTTTATGTTGTCTTGGATTTCTTGGATGGTTTGTGTCAGGACTTTTTTAGATTTATTATTTTCTTTGACAGATACATCGATTTCTTCCATTGTATCTTCCACACCTGAGATTCTTTCTTCCATCTCTTGTAGTCTGTTGGTTATGCTTACCTCTGTAGTTCCTGTTTTCTTTCCTAGGTTCTCCCTCTCCATGATTTTCTCCATTTGTGTTTTCTTTAATTCTTCCAATTTTATCTTCAGATCTTGAACTGTTTTGTTGATTTCCTTCACCTGTCTGACTGTATTTTCCTGTTTTTCCTTCAATTCCTTCAGCTGTTTGAACGTTCCTCTGTTTCTTTTATTTCTTTCAGTGACACAAACTGTTTGGCTGCCTGTATTTCTGTACGGATGACCATAATCTGTTTTATTATATCTTCCCCTAATTCTTTACACATTTTATTTACTTCCTCCATTAACCTCTTCATAAGCATAGATGTAAGGTCATCTTCTTGAATTTCACTTATGTTAGGGTGCTACTTGCCCCTGGATAACTGGGTTCTGGGGATGCCATATTGCTTTGCCTTTTGTTGGTTGTGCCTTTTCGCTGGCCTCTACCCATCTCTCTGTCTCATGTGTTGTCTGTTAATTTCTGGTGCCTGCTGAGTCCTGGGGAGGGGAGAATTCACTTGGTGGGGTTCTGAAGTTCTCCTCTGCTTTTTGGGTATGGTCAACTGAATAGTGGTGCTTCTCAGGAATTGTCACAGTTCACTTCAGGTGTATGGACCTGTGTGGTAACTGTGGTGTTCAGGAAGGCTCTCCTGTCATCAGGAGAGGTCCTGGTGATGGCTGCCCTGCTTCTGGGTTTCTTGCTCTGAATTTAGTGAGCAGCAGCTGTTGCTCTTAAGGTATAATTGTTGGGTGCAGCCCTCTTGAAGAACCAGGGATTCCCACAGTTTTGTCAGTCTAGCTAGGGATAACTGGTTGATCCTTGGCACAGTATCTGAGGGCTGCTGTAATGGCTCTCTGGCTTTTGTAGGTCTGAGGATGCAGCTGTGTGCCCCAGTGCCCTGTCGGTACTCAATAATGGCAGGTGAGCACAGTGCTCCTGCCTGTAGTAGAAGGCTAGAGCCTAGAGTCTGCGTAAATCCAGAAAGTATTTTGGAGCTGGGTGTCCTGAGCGTTGGATCTGATGATCTCTCCACTGTGGGGTTTCCTCCTGACAGGGACACCCAGTCTTTGCTTTGGGGATAGCCTTTCTGTCTCTGATGGCGAGTAGAACCTGCAGGCACAGACTTATGTGGCTCCGCCTTTCTGCCTTTTTGGGGATTGGGTGCCTGGGCATCTGCTGAAACTGGGTAATTTTCCCGAGACCTTTTCGGGGTGGTGGTATCAGCTGAGTGCTCTGAGATCAGACCAGCTGTTTCCCACCCTGTGGGTTTGCACCTGACAGTGAAACTCAGTCTCTGGTGCCCTGGGGCCCACAGTTCTATCTGGGGCAGTGAATCAGGTGCACAGACAGAACTCTGTGCTGGCGCCTGGGTCCCTGGCTCTGGCTCTGGGCTAGCTCCTGCGGCGCCCGTGGAACCCGAGTCTTTTCCAGGGGATGTCTGGGTGACCTAAGGTCGGTCCCAATCCTTTCCTGCTCCGTGGGGTTATCTCTCGACTGGAAATCACAATCTCTGATGTTGTGGTGGCCATAGTTCAGTCTGGGACAGTGACCAGATCACGCTGGCGTGTAGCTCTGGGCTGGCCACCAAGCGTCTGGCGGAACCAGGATCTCTTCCGCGTGTGAGTTAAAGCTGATTGAATCCCCCACCATGGGGTATCCTCTCACCTGGGAAACACAATCACTTGTGTTTTATGGCCGAGAGTTCTGACTGCTGGTCACTGTGCCGATCCTGCTGTGCTGCTGGTCAGAATGAGAGTCGTCCGGGCGCCGCCATCTTGCCCTTCCCCCAAATTTGCTTATTAATTTTTTGTATATGGGTGCATATACGTATGATGGCAGTATGTGGAGCTCAGAGAACAGTGTGGGGTCTGTTTTTCCTTCTTTGTGGATTCCGGGGATCAAACACAGGTCACTGTGTATTTGGCAGCCAGCACCAATAAGCTACCTCATCAGCCCTGAATTTCCGTATTTTCCTTGCATGTGTACTTTTGGTGTGCATGTTTCTATGTGCATTTTAATGTGTGTGGGCACACCCATATATGCAGGTATGTGTGCGTGAGTGTCGCATGTGTGCAGAGGACCGAAGTTTCTGGGGTGCTGCCCTCCATTCCTCCACGCTATCAGGACAGGATTTCTCGTTGAGCCCAGATCTTGCTGATTCTTGTCTGGCCTGTCTGGATGACCAGACTGCCAGGGCTCCTCACTCTGCCTTTTGAGCGCTGGGATCACAGACAGTTGCTGTGCCCGTCTGGCTTGTCCATCAGGTCTCAGGGGTAAGAACCCTAACCCTCCTGTTTGCAAAGCTCTCTGTCTCCTGGGCCAGGTCTCCAGCTATGGAATTCACATTATTCTGTGACATATCTTGTGACTTTTAGTTACCTGTTTTTAGTAGGTCTGTCTTTTAAGTCTAACACTGAGGATAAAACTGCTTCGCACACTAGCAGTGCGCAGCTCCTCCGACCACTGACTGTATGCTACTAACTCGGAACCTTGTTTCATCTCGAAGAATTCCCTTTAGCAATCTTGTTTTGGTGTGGTCACTTCGCGGGTTGGATTTGGTTGAAGACTTCTAACTTCCTGCAGGTGGTGGATGTTTTCTCATGTTTACATAATTTTTAGTTGCTCTTTCTTTAAATATAGCTTCTAGAGCTTCTCTTTCTTCTTGAATTTTTCTTCTCTCACTCTCCCTCCTTCCCTCTTTCTTTCTTTTTCTTTCTTTCTCTTTCCCTCTTTCTTGCTTTCTCTCTTTCTCTCTCTCTTTCTCTTTCTTTCTCTCCTTCCTTCCTTCCTTCCTTCCTTCCTTTTCTTTCTTTCTTCTTTCTTTTTTTTTAATTTTTTATTAATTACACTTTATTCATTTTGTATCTATGAAGGCCCAGGCTACTCTTGTGATCCTCATGCCTCCACCTTCTCAGAGGAGTTTGGTTTCTCTTTGAATTTCTTTTATGTATATTTTATGTCTCTTGATGATGTCCCATGATTTCCATAAATTTTCTTCATTATTTTTCACATATTATTTTTGTTCTCCTCTGATTGGATAATTTCTATTTTTGCATTTGCCACTTTTTCCATTTCCTGAATCTTGGTAGAGTCTATGGTTGAGGCTTTCTATTGCATTTTCTATTTCAGTCCTTCATTTTTTTATTATTTCAGTTTCTTCATCAAACTTATTTACTCAAATATTGCTTTAAAATTTTCATTTCCTTTTCTGATATGCTTGTGTGGTAATATCTTATTGTGAAAATACCTCTTGCCTTGAACTTTTGCTGGACTTGGAAACCAATCTGCTCTTTTCCTGTGTGTTCAGCCTGTTTAACTTTAACCAGCCTTTAAGAAAACAATGTGTCTAATTATACTCTGCCTTGGACTTCCCATGCAATTAGCTTCTACGTTCCCCTTATGATGTGCTTTTCTATGCCCCTCACTCAGAATGATATATATGTGTATGCAGTGTTGTAATCATTTACTGAGGTGGCCAACAGGTTGGAAGCAACTTGTGGATATAGGTTGATAGCATCTGAGTGCTAATCTGGGTTGCCTGGAGCCAGTAAGCCACCTCTTCCCTTGTAAAACTCTTAACGATTTTTGTGGAAAAGCCTTCCTCGTACCTATTCCATATTGTGTTTTGTGTGATGTTCAATAAATATGGAGTAGAGGCTTTGTTAGGGACAGACAGACAAGACAGACAAACAACAGACAGACCACAGAGCACAAAGAGCACATGCAGACAGACATTGGAGGAGGGTGGAAAATTCAAATTTGGGCTCATACTTGGTCTAAACTACTCCTTGAGGAGGTCTCTTTTTTATTCAGTTTTTATCACATTCTCAAGACTGTGTGGCCGAGTCGGGCTTACTTCTGATTCTGGGGCCGAGGCAGGGCAGTGGTAACTTACCATGTATTCTTCTCTGTGGGCACTTGCAATGGTGATTTTGAAGCCTGGAGCACCTGTTCTGTGGCCTTACCAACCTCACCTAGCTCCGTATCACTTTGAGTTTGTGGGACTGGCTCCTCTTCTGGACACTTGGAGAGCTGGATTCAGGTTTTCTGCTTTCTGGCGGTGCGGTGCCAGTGAACAATGGGAGCTTGAAGGAGAGATGGGTTAGGAAGGTGAGCAGAAGGGCGTGGTGGAAAAGCCGTGCTCTGACAGGCACCTCCTCTGCCCTCTATTCAGAATGTAGCTTGTTCAAAGTCTTTCCTGGAACAACAGCCCGACTGCTTATTAATTCCACAGCAGCCATCTCTTTATTTGTCATTCTCCCAGCTCCTAGAGCCACTCTTTGTATCAAATGAGTTTGTCCTTGTAGACACACCACTTTGCATTTTCAATATCACGTTATTAACAATTTCTGCCATCTTAGGCAAGTTCTTAAGACTTCTTTAATAGAGATTGTACCTCTATAACTTGAAGCCCCTGTTTTATCTTCCTTTCTCCAGCCTTTCTGTCATGCTGTAAGTGGCATGCTACCTGCCCACAGGCAGAACTGGGCAAGCCCTTGACGAAGAGATGGCATTTGAGAGACAACTATGTTGACACTCCAGGCTCTTTTTTTTTTTTTGCTCTTATTTTTTTCATTTGCTTGTTTAACAAGAAATTTAAAAAAAGGGTCTTTAATTTTAAGTAACTTTATAATATTTGAAGCATGACTGTAGCCATTATCATGAATTTATAAGAAAAGCTAATCTTTCTGTGAAAAAAAAAAAAGTCATGCCATACATATTTAGGTTTATAATTTGGCTGTTTCTGTCAGTCATGAGCAGAGTGAACTGTATATATTTTTTATAGAAAGAACTTTTGTTCACAAATGATCTCTTCTTTAGACATAATGACAATAGTAGGGCTAGGTCTGAAAAATGGACTTGCCTTACTTTCTTCGGGGGTTAACCTGTCGCATGTCTTGACATGATTCAGGAGAATTTCTTTTTTAATATTCTTTTTATATTCTTTTTAAATGTATTACAATTTATTCATTTTTTTAACTCCCTCTCTCGTCCCTTCCCAATCCAGCCCTCCCTCCCTCTTCTCCTCCCAAGCCCCTCTCCAAGTCCACTGATAGGGGAGGTTCTTCTCCCCTTCCATCTGACCCTAGTCTATCAGATCTCATTAGGAGTGGCTGCACTGTTCTCCTCTGTGGCCTGGTAAGGCTGCCCCCAACTCAGGGCAGTAGAATTTCATAACTTTTACATGCTAGAACTTTTGACGGTGTGCCTTAAGCAGCCGTAGAGGAGAGGAGAAAGCTCTTGTAATATCATCGGGTAAGCCTATTGGGTTAGGCAATCAGGTTTACCGTATTTCCTCTACGCACTGCAATCGCATATTTTCCAGCAGGTTCGGAGTCTTTCTTACAAATGAGAATTGACATACCTGCGGAATACCAATCCCACAGTGGGGAGAGGCTCCTCATGCATAACGGAAAAAGGGACCTTCTCATAAGCAGGCAGAGTCCATACCCCTCATTCCATGCCTGCCAGCTGATATTGCCAGCGCGAAAACCTCCACCACGCTCTCCTAATACAACTGTGATCTCTTTTCAAGTATTGCAATTACATAAACAGTTGATTTTAAAAAATATCTATTTATTTATTACAATTTATTCACTTTGTATCTCGAGCGCTTAATTATGCAGGAGAACTTTAACCGAGAAGCCACAGAGGGCGGCAAGATATTGATAAAAGCCAACGCCAGAATGATTTTTGAATGCTGCTTTAATCACACAAATCACACATCTTATGGGGAATACAACCTGGCCGCAGGTACGGGCTCGGACACTCTTGCCTCCAGCTTCAGGTGTCTTCTAGGTCCCGGAACTTCGCAGTTCCAGCCGAACCTCAGACGTGTCTTCTGATGAATTGACAGGCCTCGGAGCTTCTCTGCTCCAGCTGGGCCTCAGATGCAAAGGAAGCTGCGGTTGCTCGGGAGCCTCCTTCCAGGGCCGGTCTGATAAGGTGGTCCTTACAGGGCCGGTTAAGGTGGTCTGGGCTTTTCAAACAGCCGTTAGGGACTACGCTGGTTAGTGGCGGTCTCTCGGCCTACTCACCAAAGAGTCTGGCCGGCTGCGCCTGAGTGGGCTCTGGCTCCAGTTTTTATACATTTTTCAGGGCATAGCTTTACCTTATCATTCCTTCACACGCACACACGTCAGCCTTAAGAGCGTTCTTAGTTACTATTACTACGAATATCTTCTTATCTCTCCTTGACAGCTCTGCTGTGTTCCAAGCTCTCAATGTCTTAGGGGCGTTGCCCAGTCACAGGCTCATTGCAGTATCCCGCTGTAAACCTCTCCCTTGCCCCCTCCTACGAGAGTGTGTGCGTTGGTAGGTGCCAGCAGAGGGCGTCGGACCCCCGGGAGAGGGTAGGGCTGTGGGCACCTCCATGCAGGGGCTTGGACGCAGGCTCTCCACTGCTGAGTCATCCCTTGTCTGTGAGCACTGCGAGTGACTGTTCTCGGATCAGAACCAGCATCTTCCATTTGTCTTTGCTGAGCATGGAGCTACCTCCCCGGTCTTTCAGTTTCAAGCATTTTGTGTTTGTTTACAGGTAGACGCATGTGAACTATTAATGACTATCTTATTTTTATTTTCTTGCAATCTGATGAGGAAGAATCCACATTTATTCTTGTGCTTTAAGAATAATACATATTTTCTGCTGTTTGAATAGTTTCACATTTGGATTATATGCAACAAAGCACTTGCTTATTTAAGGTACATGTAGATAACAGAAGACATAGAATGGAAATAACTCAATTTGTCATGCGCTGTTTGGGTGATTTTTTAAAAAGTGCTTTGTTCTATTTGTTCTAGAATAATTTTTCCTGACATGTCCTTTTCTTTGTGTGTTTGATAAGGCGTTATTTCTCGCGAAAGATAGAATCACTGTTATGCTTTTACATTGTTTATCTCATCTTATTGATTAGAGCTCAGATTCAAGGCTGCCCAGGCGGAACCAAGGAGCCAGACCGTTTGATCAGACCTTCTCCTGGAGGCCGCAGAAGGGCCGCTGTGCAGATGCCCTGCCCCACTCTGTAGCGCTTTCCATTCTTGCCTCTTAACGAAATACACCGCCAGTGTGCAGCGACCCCTGCGGCAACAGGATAGTCAGGAAGCGGCCGGCCCCTAGAAGGGCTGATGTGATGCTGTGTGACCAGATCGCGGGCAGACTGTGTTGGATGAGGAAACAGTGCCCGGCGGGTGACGGAAGGCAAGCAGAGCTGACGGCTACCGAAGGCGAAGGTGCTTGTTCGTTAAGTTCTGTTTGCTAAGTTCTGTTCTCATATACCCACTTGCGCTTGGTACCGCCGTAGGAAGCAAGTTCAAAGAACAGGTTTTCCTTCATAACTTATTTGGGGATTTTGAACGCATAAGCATACATGTAAAATGTTTGCTGAAAATTAGCACGCTGGGAATGTCAGCTGGCGGCACAGCACGTGCTTAGCAAGCATAAGACCCTGGATTTCACCACCAATGCTTCAGAAAGATGAAAAGATTAAAAAAAATTAAATAACGAACACTAAAGGGATGAGTATTCATATTTTACAGACTTCGGGTAAAGATGGGCTGACATCACTACCACCAATACGTGGTACTACAAAAGGGACTGTGGAATAAACTGGTACCTCGTTTCTACTGGCAGCCCTTTTGAACAGATCCCATGTGTAATGTCTTTTTTTTTTTTTATTTTCATTTTTTTTCAATCCTCACTCCCCACTCAAGAACTGTCTGACCCTGCTGGCAGGCTCTGGCAGATAGGGTAAGAAACTACATAACCAGAGCAGCCTGAAAAAGAGGTTATTATGGCTCCTGCCTGCCCTGGCAGGGAAGACATGGTGGCAGGAGCTGAGGCGTCATGGGTGGGCGGGTCATGCTCAGTGTGCTTCCTCCTTCCTCGCCAGTCTGGGGCCCTCACTGGTCTCCCACCACGATTAACCTGCACTAGATAATCCTGGAGATCTGTTCCCAGGGGTCTCTAAGACCCTGCAAACTGACAATCCACATCACAGTTTGTAACTGGATTTAAAAGTAAACCTCTAGCTCTGTGAAATTAGTCAGGAGGGTGAAATTCCTAGAATAGGGTCAGTCAGAGAAGGAGAGAAGAAAGAGGAAGGGAGAGAGGAAGTGGAGAGACAGAGAATTTTGTATGGCTTGGAGAAGGTTGCACTTTCAGTTTTCAATGAGTAGGTTCATTATACACATAGTGTGATGGCTGAAGAAACTTCATTTTATGCTAGGCTCCCCTTAGTATCCATTAGACACTCGCCTCTTACTCCAGTCCCTAGAAGGTGAGTTCCCAGTGACTGACTCAGTGACCCCATGCAGAAATGTACAGCTGTGGCCATCTACTTGTGATGTGCTTTTTAGCTTCTGTGACCTGCTTGTGCAGACAGACAAGGACTGTTTTGAGGTTGCCTTGACTACCTAATCTTGGCAGAGCAGACTGTACAAACACTCAAAGTCTTTTCGTCTTTAAAAATCCTTTTTTCACTCCTCCATCTCATGGCAATCTCGTTTGGCCCAGAGACTGTCAACCTGCTAATCAATGTTTAAGATAATTAAAAGTCTCTTAATTATAATTAGACTGAATGCGTGGTCTTTTCCTAGGGCTCACGGACTCCATAACACATAATAGGCACAAAGTAAAGGACTAGTCAGACATACGCAGATAGTGAGACATTATCAAACTGGGTGTGTGTATAACATCCAGCAGAAGTCGACAGGGGAAAGCCCTTTACGGCAGCAGCTGGGGTTCCCAGTTCCTGGCAGAGTCAGGTATCCCCTCGGAGGAGCTTCCAGGTTAAAGAACAAATGGCAATGCTGTTAAGTCAGGAGCTTACAACACTCAGCAAAAACCTACTTGGCAAGTTGAGGTAGTCAGCTGAAGCGCCTGATTGGGCTTTTCCGCCATGTAAGAGCTTTCCATGGTTGAACTCCTCTCATGGTGTAAACAATAGCAGCTTCCATTGGAAATAGTTTACTTTTTAGCTGCTCTTCAAAGCATGTTTTTTTTACTCCTGGGCTATTTTGCTGTTCCTGTCCCTCCCTGTCTGAGGTAGTGGCGAGTAGTCCCTCTCCAGACACGGGACCTTGAAGGACACTTTTAGTCAAATTTACTTGGGTCTGAAGTGAGAAGGGGCACTCTAGTTCCAGAACCAGCTTTTCAACTAGTTCAAAAAGCACTTGACGATTTCCCAATATAATGTACATTAAAGAGAGGGGAGGAAGAAGGGAGGCAGGCAGGTAGGGAGGGAGAGCAAGAGGGAAAGAGATGTTGGTGACAGAGCTGAGACCTGTCTTACAGAATGAGTGTAATATAAAATCAACTAAAAGGGCGAAGACAATAACATGTAATGCTTTTTGCTGACTGAAAATTCCCACTCATTCTTTTCCAGGCCAGCTTTGTGGAGGATACAGCATGGGGCAAACACACAGACTTCTGGTCTCCCCGAGGCTCTCAACCATGGGAAAACTAATCATGGAAGCTGAGAAAACCAAGACCCACAGCCGACAGGTAGGGGAGTGGGGTTGTGTGTTTAGGAGCTGACAGCTACAGAGATGTGGGTTATCTAAGGCTCAAGGCTCAAGAACCAGGAACACCGAGGACAGTGAGCCAGGGTCCCAGCTTGACAGCAAACTCAGCCTTTTTTCTTTTCTTTTCTTTTCTTTTTTTTTTTTTTTTGTCCCTTTCAAGTAAATTAGATGAGGCTTGCCATGTTGAGGTGGCCATCTATTTTATCCAGTCTGTGGGTTCCAATGCTAACCTTTTCCAGAAACAGAGACACAAGAAATAATGTTTAAAATCTGGGCATTCTCTGGCCTTGTCAAGTTGGCTAAGACTAGCTGCATGGGAGTTACCAACAGTTACTGTCATGGTCCCTGTAGTGCCCATCAGTGAATCAGTCCTCTGGTTCTGAGCACAGTGCTGCTGGACACTGACCTTCAAGTAAACTTAGGGTCCTTCAGGAGGGCTAGGTGGCTTGTGTTCTGGTTCACAGTTATAGCCTCAGTGTCTTCACCTCCTTGACACACAGTGTTTTCCTTCTTCCCAAGACAGAACTTGGTCCGACCAGCTCTATCCTGAATAGCTGTTGTGGGAGCAAGTGAGATACGCCCAAGTAGATCAGTGTTTATACTGTTGAACATCTACATACTTTACTTGGTCTGCCATCGCTGCGATGGAGGAGATTGCTATGCTATTACAGAAAGAGTATTTTAAAAATATCTATCAAACCAGTAGGAAAGCTTTTAAAAAAGGAAAGAAAAAAATTAAATCAAAACTAGGCCACAGCTTAGCCCAGGACTTGTGATGAAGTCATTGCAACTATTTTTCCTGCATTCAGTTTGCTAAGACCAATTTCCTGTTCTTAACCCGAGCAGGCAGCTCTGTCCCTGAGGGGTTCATTAACTCATTGTTCTGAGGCAGTGTCCTTCCTGCTATTTGTTGGGGGCAGATGGGGAGGGCTCACCTCACCTTTGTTGTTGATGCTTATAATCTTATTAAAAGCTAAAGAAATACACAATCAGCTAACTTCTTGTATTTCTAAAGCCAGCATCACATCAAATATTTACCTTGCCCTAAGCTACCAGTAATTACAAGTTGATATTGTTCAGGCTCAAACAAACACAGGGTAATGAATTTCTGCTAATTATTAGGCACTGATGAACAATGTGTCATGCCCACTCCAGAGTCATCGAGGGCGAGGGCGGCTCGCCTTCCTGCAGAGGGGACAGCTTCAACTGCTATGACTGTATTCAAGTGCTGCCAGAAAGCACTTCACTGCTGTCAACCACAAGTAATTACCAGCCTATCTAGGAAAGTGATTAAAAATGGCCTAAAATTAAGATTTTGTTTTGCAATAGTTATTTCTATGCAAATAGGCCACATTTTTCAACCAATGTGTGTGTCTTAATTAAAAACAGGCTAAAGTTTTAGAATAACAAGATTTTTTTTTTTGAACCCGCCAAACCTTGCAATATTAAAAATGATTCCAGCGTCAGCTGCAAACGGAAGTCATCCTTCTTTTGCTGCAGAACTTACTGGGCTTTTAAAAAGCGTGCCGGGCAGCCCGTTAATGAAGCATATATTTCCCGATGGAAGACGCAAGTGGATTGCAGGTGTTTTGTGTGTTTCCTCTTTAATTGTAGGGAGTGACATGTGCAGTCTGTCTCCCTCTTTGGAGGGTAGCGCCTTTTCCCTCTACGGTTGGTGTTGATGAGGCGCCTCCAAAGGTCACTGATATTTTCACTCCTAACTTGGAGAGAGGGAGAAAAATGGTTGTCTCTCTTTTTTTTCTTAAAGATTTTTTTTTTTTAAATTTAATTTTTAACTGTGTGTGTATGTATGAGTCTGTGGGTTTGTGCATGTGAGTGCAGTGCCCAGGGAGGCCAGAAGAGGGCTCCAGAGCTCCTGCTGCAGGAGTTTCTTGTAGTTCTATGTCCCTTGACACAGACCTCTGCAAGGACAGAAAGAGCCTTTAACTCTGAGCCGTCTCTCCAGCCCTGATACCCCTCTTTTTCTGCAGTAGATATTTCTTGTTTCTGTTTCCCTTAACGCTCTGAATTAACCATATGTGTAGTTTACCAAAGCTACACCAGAGAACTCTTTTAAGCTCAACCTGGGAAGTTAATTTTATCAGGGTTGTAGGTGGCATCTGTGTTTTCCCTATTCCTTTCAGACATTATTCCAGCTATGTCAACAAGCACACATACTGTCTACAGTTAACAGGTAGCATCTTTATCATATCAGAGGTCTTCAGTGACTTTATCTAAGGGAGGAGCAGGGAACGATTCTAGCCATTGTCTCAAGGTGAGTTTGTTACCGGAGATAAGTTCAAATGAAACTGATCTCTTTCTGAGTTTGAGTGCTGGCTGGTTTTACATCAATTGACACAAGCTAATGCCATCTGAATATTAACCTCTGCAAAATCAGGCTGCAGGCAGGACTGTGGGGCATTTTCTTCATTAGTGTTGATGGGGGAGGGCCCAGCCCATTGTGGGTGATGCCATCCCTGGGCTGATAGTCCTGGTTTTATAAGAAAGCAGGCTGAGCAAGTCACAGGAGGTGAGCTAGTAAGCTGCACTCCTGCATGGCCTATGCTTTAGTTCCTGCTTCCTCGTTCCTGCCCTGTTTGAGTTCCTGCCTAGGCTTCCCTCAGTGGACTGTGATTCAGGATGTGTAAATCCTTTTCTCCCCAAGTTGCTTTGGTCATGATGTTTCATCACAGCCATAGAAACCCTAACTTTTGCTTCTCTTCCTTCTCTATCCCTGTTCCCTGGGCAAACACAGTGATCTCTATGGCTTCAGCTACCCTATGTATATGCTTATACCTTCCCAAGCTGAGCTCTTCATCCAGGATGGCCTTCTAAGATCCACACATTCATATTGTGTATATTGCCAAAACATGTCCCAAATCTCATCTTCCTCCCCCAGCCTTCCCTGGGTCAGTAATCAGATTGTTGGTAATCACAATCAAGTCAGCCAGGTGCCTGAGCTGAACACCAGTACTCGTCAGCCCTCACCCCCTATCCTCCCAGTTCTGTTTCCATTCATAACTCCCTCTCAGTGTTTCCCCCATTTCCTCCCGGTGCTCACCTGTGCTTCTGTTTGTCTTGGTGGACTAAGTCTTCTTCCTTTTCCTCTATAGTTTCCTCCTCCAGACCCCTCATTGCTTCTTTTGCCTTTTTGTCTTTTGTCTAAGACTTTTTTTTTTTTTTTTTTTTTTTTTTTTTTTTTTTTTTTTTTTTTTTTGCTATTCATTGTCTACAGGTAAACTTCAGGTTTCCAGTTGTGATGTGGTGAACATCAGACCATGCCTCCTCTCCCCCACAAGTCATCCACACCTCTAGCATCAGCTGCAGAGTTAGAGACTCTGTCTGTGTTTAGAATCGGAGCCAAACCTGAGTCTAGACTAGAAGGGAAAACTAGTGATGCAGATCTTTCCTTCATTTAAAAATTTAAAATTTTGTCTGTCATAGCTCCATTTGCATTAATTTTGTTTTAAAACGTTACACCTACATTACTTATATTACAGGATTAAAAAAATTCCTTTAGATTTCATGCCTGGGGTGACAAGGCATATGCTTTATCATGCGCTGGGTCTTGGGTGTGATTCTGGGTGTGATTCTGGAAAGTTCCACGTAGAGTCTGGGAATGAAGGCAACCTAGCTGAAGGCTGCCGAAACCTTGAGCCCCAGTGGTTTTGTTTGAGCCTTGAGCCTGGTTGTTCCTGAATACACCTGGATCTTCCAGTTTTAGGAAGCATTTCCTTTCTTTTGCTCAAATCAGATTTCTGGGGAGTTCCTGAACAGTGAGTGGGGCAGAAAGGGCTCCCTGTGGCCCGGCTCCTCTGACCCTCCTCCAGTATCGTTGCTCACTCTGCCTGTCATCTCTCAGCCATACTGCGGAGCACACTGGCCACGAGCATGCAGGGCTGCATGTCTGTGTTCTTGGGGCTCTGTCTTCTCTGACAGTGTTTCACATCTTCTGATAAAGTTTCAAGAAAGTTCTCCCCTCCTTGTTCTATCTAGAGAAAACCTACTCATGCTATAATATCTGTTTTAAACGTCACTTATATGGCCCCCCCCTTTTTTTGGAGTATGTGTTTGTGTGCATCTAAAGGCCAGAGGTAAGCATTAGCTGTCTTTCTTAATCTCTCTACCTTATCTTTTGATACAGGGTCTTACTTTAAACCCAGAGCTCACAGATTTAACTCGATTAGCTGGACAAGAAGCCCCAGAGATCCCACTGTCTCTTCCTTCCCTGCCAGGATTACCGGAGTTTGCTTCCACACAACACTGTGTGGAAGCCAGGGATTCACACGTGGGTGCTATGTTTGTGTAGCCAGTACCTAACCAACTGAGTCATCCCCCCAGATCACTTTTTCAAGGTGTTATAAAACAATTCAAATATCTGAAATGCAACAGATTCCATTTGTAATCCTACTAACTTTTCTCTCAGCCCACTGCCCTTGCAGGAGAAGACATTTTCTCCCAAAACTTTATCTTACAAAGTATCAGGCATTTAACTGTAGAAATAAAAGTCTCAGTGATGATGCTGAATTCTGGATGTCTCTTCAGAGAGATCATCGGTGCCTCTTCTTTTAATATATACTGGCGTGAAATGTCATAAAATAAACATGGTATTTAATAACATGGTAAATGCTTATAGTTCTGTATTTTAGCCAATCCTAGAAGCCCCATAACTATGAAAAGAAAAATGAACAAAGGAGAGAGTTTAGCTGGCTCTCAACATCTGTCTGAGATTTAGGCACTATCATCCAAAGAACGTTTTGTTGCATGAATTCACAATTAAACACACACAGATTGTAAATGCTGTGGAAGTGCCTTTCTTCCCCACCCCCCACCCCAGCGCCTGTTTTACACTGCATGCTTTACAGCCTTGGAACAACTGGGCTCCAGCTGTTCCATGAGAAAAGAGTTGAATTTTTTACAGCATGCAAGACCTGCACACCATTCCAGACCCTCTGCCTTCTCTCCAATAGGTCTGTATTTCACAGAGGGACTTCGCAGATTATAGGAAGGTAGTGAAAACGTAACAAGAGAAAGGCCAAGTTGGCATTTATGAGTCTTCCCAGGTTTGGATGAGATGAGGCACATTCATGGTGGAGGGGCTCCTGTGCATTCATGAACACTCTCATGCCTTCATGGTCTCTGGTTTCTAGCTGTGACTCCGCTGGGGTTCTGGGCTTTCCCCAACCATCACTCGAGGTCACGTACGTGAAGGAAAGCAGACCTAAGGACACTGGAGCTGTCTTCCGGAGACAGTGACGGGGAAGCGGGGGTGGGGCGGTGCAGAGTTCAGCTTCCGGTGGTTTTGGAGTGGATCCCTCCCCAGGTTCCTGGCTGACTCCCTGATCTTGACATTGAAGCATCCTTTTTGCTCCATCTTCTCATGCCATTCTCTTGTGTCTGATGCTTCTTACCCCAGTGCTCCATGAAACCTTTCTTCAAACAAGCCTATGTTCCAAAACTACGCTCACATTTTCCCTCTGAAGCCACGTCTGGTAGTCCTGAAGGACAACCAGCAGGTCCTGTTGTCAAACCACAGAAGTTTCACACTTAGGAAACCATTTATGTTTTTGGTCTCTTTATTAGGTTAACCGTAATCTGGCTATCAATTACAAATTCATCAGAAGTTTTTTTTTTCTAATTAGATTAATGTTCCATTGATCAAAAAAATTTCCCACACTTGTTAAGATTGGTTACAAGTTATTTCTCCTTTAATTCATGACTGTTACAAATTATATTTATGCTTTTTCTAAAATAAAATTGTCCTTGCATGTAGGAAAAGGTCTGACTTGATAGCATATTAGAAGATGATGTGAAAATCCTGGTCCACTATATTGTGTACCATGTAACTATAGAGGAGTTGGGTAGCATCCTTTCTTGTTTTGTTTTGTAAGATGAGGACTTTTCTCTGCTTTGACATGCTTTAAATTTATTAGAAGTGAGGTTGTTCTTTTTTCCCTGGCTTTGAAGAACAGGCTGGGCCTGCCCTGAGCCACCCTGGATAAGGAGCTGTAGCTTTCAAGCTGTTACCTCACTTAGAAGGCAAATATTTTGATTCCGGCTACTCCAGTTTTTGAGTAGAAGAGCCAAGAAAAAAATGACTCTCCATCTTGTTTATAGACAACCACTATCTGCCAGCACAGCAGGAGGCAACACTGATAATAACTTGTGTGTGCCAATAAATAATTATGTCTATGAATATATAAACCCTATCAGAAGCAGCAGGCACCACCGCTTATCAGTCACAGCAGATGTCACCCCTCACCTGCAGCAGCCCTAGCCTGGGACACGGCGTGGAGACTCATCCATCATCCAGTCAGAATCCTGCCTGGGAACACTTCCACAGCAGAGGACCCCTGCCTCTGTCACAGTTTCTCTGGTCCTTGTAGGGAACCCGCTTCAAACTGCCACCTGCACCCTATAAACAGCCTTCACCCATAGTTCATAGAACTTGAGAAACTTCGCCTCACTTCTGTATCAGTGCTCTGTGTTCATTTTGGTTGACCTGCTGAACTCTGCGACTCCTTAACCCTTTCCTAGCCATCTGCTGTATCCTTACTTCATTGTCACATATTTTATTTATGTCACCTCTGTCTTCTTGGTTGTATGTTTTCTTCTCACATGTAAAACAACTTTGCAGCGGAGAGCTTCACCCTTTCGGCCGTTGGCAGGAACTCTCCCTCCCGAGACTGGGCACAGCTAGAGAGCAGACGTGGGTAGCAATGGAGTAGCAGTTGCTCAGAGCTACTCATGTTCGACTAGTGTGCCAGCTCTTCAGCTCAGAATGAAATTCCTGTGCTGCTCTGATTTCACTGTGAGGGCACCAGGGCCAGTGTGAAGGGAGCTTGTCCTAGTGCAGTGGCAAAGACGGTGGGAAAGTCAGGACCTTCAAACCCATTCTCCTCTGCCATGCCACAGCTATGCCAAAGCCACTAGACCTCTCAAGTATGGGTCCAAGTCAGCAGCACCCCCCCCCCTAGAGCTTTAGGATTTTCCATGTATGACTCTCAAAATTCTTGTTCTTAGAGAATGGGAGCAGCAGATGTGCTGGTCTAGCATGTTGGCGCATTAACTAATCTTTGCACAGCTTTGATTTCTCACTCCAAATGCGGCTTACCAGAGCAGACAAGGGCCCTAGGATAACCTTCAAAAGCTGTGTCTGTAATTAAGATAAAGAGGTAGGAAAATATGACTACAAAGATTGCACTACTCGTGTGTGTAAATATGTGAGCATGTGTGTATGTGCTGTGTGTGTACCCATTTGTGTGTGTGTGTGTATGTGTGTGCACAAGTGTGTAGGCCAGAGGTCAACTTTTCAGTCACTTAATTGCATTTTATTGCTATGATAAAGCATAGTGAAGGAAGAGTTTCTTTTCTGGATTATGGTTCCAGAAGAAGCTTCCATAGTGGCAGGGAAGGGATCAGGCACCAGGAGGCTGAGAGTCTTCATCCTCTACTGCAAGCACAAAGCAGAGAACTGATGTCTGAAGCCATCAGATTCTGTTCTCTATCAAGGTTTTCAAGGAGCAAACAGAGATCATGTCAAAAGTGTGAATGTGGAAGGTACACCCAAGTCTCCAAAGAGACAGAAGCATGCAAACTACTTAAAGCTGCCAACGATGGGCCCTGCACCTTATTTACTTGCTGATTAAAAATAAAAGGTTGGTACAAATTGAATGAATTGTAATAAATGATAATAATAAAAAAGGAAAAAATAAATAAAATAAAAGCTTGGGAAATTCAGGGTAAAAGATGTTTTCCTTAGTCTCTTAACATGTCTAAACATTTCAAGCATGAAATTTTAATAGGCAAATAACTTTTACATAATTTTTTATATTCATGTACTTATACAGTGATTTTATGCTTGTCCCAAATATTTATCTTTATCCACAAATTTCTACTTCTCTACTTAAAAATTTCTCAACCTGTACATCAGTGGTTCCACTATTTTCTTTCATTTACCATGACTCCTTTGTTTTGGCATTTTTAATTTAGGAAATAATCTGATAAGACAAATTTAAGTCTCCTTTTGATCATCCACTGGTGTTCCTGTTCAATCACCTGGGTATCTTTCATGGCCCAAGTACTGAATGGAGAGAAAGGCTGTGTGTAAAAATGTAACAGGCACAGAGACGTGAGTGACCGACCATCCATGTTCCCAGGAGCAGGGTTTCCCCACTCAATGTACTAATGACATTTGAGGCCTGTTTTTGGGGGGCAGGGGCAGGGGCAGGGGCAGGGCTGTTTTGTGTTCAGGTGCACAGTGGGATGTTTAATTAACAGCATCCCTGGTTCCACTCAGTAGGTCAACAGATGCTCCAGTTAGAGCAGCCACAAATACCTGCTACCTGGGTAGGAGTGTGTGTGGGTGTGTGTCTGCATGCAGGTGTGTTGAGGGTAGCAGTGTAAGGATTTTGAAAGGGGAGGAAAATGATTCCAAGACCTCTTTTCTGCATTTAACTGCATTTCCTTCTCAGTGACTTAATTTTCATATCAGATTTTTTTTTAGATGTGAAAATAAAGGTTCAATAATAACAAACAGCACAATTTTCTCTGAGAAGGGAATCAAGTGAAATTTCATATAATATGGTTGTCAGTCATTGGGAATGTTTTTCCACTTCTAAATTATCACTACATTGCAGTGTGACAATTGTTGTGTTATTAAGTGTGTGGTAAAATCTCTATAGACATGTTGCAGCTTCATTATTCATACACCCAGGATTTAAAATAATTTAAGGAAATAAAATGAAATACATTCCATTGTGGGAGACCTACTGTCAAAAAATGGGCATGAGCTCAGAGTCCATCAAGGAGACATTTCTGCAGTTCTGACTTAGGGCACATGTGGACATTTGTCCAAAGCTGGAAGGGTATCCCTGAAGGTGAGGAGTGTTTTGGGGCATTGGTTTGGAGATGTTTTCCTGCTCTGAAAACCCAGAAACTCATTCTTAATGAAGACATCATTTCAGGAGTGTTCCCACACCTAATCCTCCACTCACCATATCTGGGAAGAAATATGACATGTATTAGTGTAGAGAGCAAAATCTAGGAAATTTGAAACGTGCTTAGATTTGCAAGCCTATGACAGGCTGAAGCAGCATTCGAACCCAGCTCTGTGTGACCTATGCAGTCCTTTGGCACCGTGCCCTGTCACCTATCCTTAATCACAAGGCCACTAGACCCCAGGAGGCTAATTTGGATGAATAGAAAAGCACATGAGAGTGGTTTGAAGACTTGCAGTGAGAACTTCACAAGAACAGACCTGTGTTCCTCACCAGATAACAACGTTGGTCAAAATCAAAGGGTTTTTAGTTAGTCTCAGGAAAAGAGCCTCAAGCAGTGTTTTTCTAGAGGCTTCTACCTTAAGACACAGCTGTGAGGCCTGTTCTACCCAGTCCAGGCCAGTTCTGTCCTGTTTTTCCTTTGGGATGGTTCTGCTGATTCACACCCCTACCTCACTGTCTTTACATAGTCCACAAACCCTAATATAATACTACATGAGTGTTGTTTGGGGTACCTGACTGGTTATCTACGATTTGGAGGCTTCCCGCAGTTAAGGAAAGGTACTTGTGTCCAGTAAAAATGGGTTTCAGAGTTCAGATCTCAGAGAGATACAATTTATTTTATTTTCAAATTCTTGGGAGAGACTATAGTCTTCCAGTACTAACGAAATGAATGAATAAAGTGTAAATGTACATATAACTCCATAAAAAAGGTTTCTGTAAGTCCAGTCAGGTTGCTCAGTGGGGAGCGGTACCTGCTGATGAAGTGATCTGGGTCTCCGGAATCCAGAGGGAAGAGGAGAGAGCTTACTTCCACACACATGCGTCAAAGTGTGTGGGTGCACCCAAAAGGAAAAGAGGTGTAAGTGTGAAAAACGCTTCTGTACTATAAAACAACATATAAATGTTTATTCAACTTTGACAAACCTGTCAACATCTACAGCTTGAAGAAATTCTATGCCAACACTTGCCTTTTATTAAAGAAAATATAAGACAGAATATTATGTATCCCAGGCGAGCCTCAAATTCAGTATGTAGCCAAGGCTGACCTTGACTTTCTGACCCTCCTGCCTCTGCCTCCTGAGCGTTGGGATGACAGGCACATGTCACCACGCTGGTTTATGTGGTGCTAGCGATCAAAGCTAGGGCTTCATGTCCATTAGGCAAGCACTTTGCCAACTAACCAGTCCCCTGATGCCCATATCTGGTTCTTAAAATAAATACTTTCAAATATTTATTGAGCTTTTATTAGCAAAAATAATTTAACCATTATGCTCTGGAATGATCCTGTTAATACTTAGAGCTGGTGGGTTTTTTTTTTTTCACTTTTATTTTTTTATTATTGGTTACATTTTATTAACTCTGAATCCCAGCTGTATCCCGCTTGCTCATTCCCTCCCAAACCCTCCTTCCTTCCCTCATCTCCTCCCTACCCCTTTCCAAGTCCACTGATTGGGGAGGACCTCCTCCCCTTTCATCTGACCCTGTTTATCAGGTATCTTCAGGACTGGCTGCAAAGCCCTCCTTTGTGGCCTAGCAGGACTGCTCCTCTCTTGGGGGGTGGGGAGGTCAAAGAGCCTGCCATTGAGTTCCTGTCAGAAATAGTTCCTGTTCCCCTTACTATGGGAAACCAGTTGGTTACTGAGCTACCACGGGCTTCATCCCAACAAAGGTTCTAGGTTATATCCATACATGGTCCTTGGTTGAATGTCGGTCTCAGAAAAGACCCTGTGCCCAGATATATTTGATCCTTGTGGAGCTCCTATCCTTTCCACATCATACTAACTCCCCTTCTTTCATATGATTCCCTGTACCTGCCACAGGTTTGGTTATGAGTCTTAGTATCTGCTTTGATACATTGCTAGGTAGTCTTTCAAGGGCCCTGTGTGGTAGTCTCCTGACTTGTTACTTGTTTTCTCCTATGTCCAATGCACATCCCATTTGTCTAACTGAGGATTGATCATCTTACCCTGGGGTCCTCTTTCTTGTTTATCTTCTTTAGGTGTATAGATTTCATTATGTTTATCATATCTTATAGGACTATATGAGTGAGTATATACCATGTGTGTCTTTCTCCTTCTGGGATACCTCACTCAGAATGATCTTTTCTGGATCCCACCATTTGCCTGCAAATTTCATGATTTCCTCATTTTTGATTGCTGAGTAGTATTCCACTGTGTAAAAATACCACAATTTCTGTATCCATTCCTCCGTTGAGGGACATCTGGGTTGTTTCCAGGTTCTGGCTATTACAAATAAAGCTGCTACAAACATGGTTGAGCAAATGTCCTTGTGTACTTGAGCAAAATTTGGGAATATGCCTAGGAGTGGTATAGCTGGATCTTGAGGAAGCACTGTTCCTAATTGTCTGAGAAAGTGTCAGATTGACTTCCAAAGTGGTTGTACCAGTTTACATTCCCACCAGCAGTGGAGGAGGGTTCCCCTTTCTCCATAACCTCTCCAGCATGTGTTATCTCTTGAGTTATTCATCTTAGCCATTCTGATGGGTGTTAGGTGAAATCTTAGGGTAATTTTGATTTGCATCTCCCTGATGGCTAAGGATGTTGAGCATCTCTTTAAGTGTTTCTCTGCCATTCTACATTCCTCTACAGAGAGCTCTCTATTTGCTCCGTACCCCATTTTTTAATTGGGTTACTTGATTTATAGCTTTTTAACTTCTTTAGTTCTTTATATACACTGGATATCAGCCGTCTGTCAGATACAGGTTTGGTGAAGATCCTTTCCCAGTCTGTAGGCTGTCGTTTTGTTCTGACAACAGTGTCTTTTGCTTTACAGAAGCTTTTCAGTTTCATGAGGTCCCATTTATTGATTGTTGCTCTTAGAGCCTGTGCTGTTGATGTTCTGTTCAGGAAGTAGTCTCCTGTGCCAATGAGTTCTAGGCTCTTCCCCACTTTTTCTTCTAACAGATTTAGCGTATCTGGTTTTATGTTGAGGTCTTTGATCCACTTACACTTTAGTTTTGTGCAGGGTGATAAATGTGGATCTATTTTCATTTTTCTGCATGTAGACATCCAATTAGACCAGCACCATCTGTTGAAGATGCTATCTTTTTTCCATTGAATGGTTTTGGCTTTTTTTTTTTGTCAAAAATCAAGTATTCATAGGTGTGTGGGTTTATTTCTGGGTCTTCTATTCGGTTCCATTGATCCTCCTTTCTGTTTCTATGCCAATACCATGCAGTTTTTATTACTATTGCTCTGTAGTACAGCTTGAGATCAGGGATGGAGATACCTCCAGATGATCTGTTGTTGTACAGGATCGTTTTGGAGATTCTGGGTTTTTTGTTTCTCCATATGAAGCGGAGAATCTTTCTTTCAAGGTCTGTAAAGAACTGAGTTGGTATTTTGATGGGAATTGCGTTGAATCTGTAGATTGCTTTTGGTAAGATGGCCATTTTCACAATGTTAATTCTACCAATCCATGAGCATGGGAGATCTTTCCATCTTCTGATATCTTCTTCAATTTCTTTCTTCAGAGACTTAAAGTTTTTTTCAAACAGGTCTTTCACTTGCTTGGTCAGAGTCACCCCAAGGTACTTTATGTTATTAGTGGCTATTGTGAAGGGTGTTGTTTCCCTGATTTCTTTCTTGGCCCTTTTGTCTTTGGTATACAGGAGGGCTTCTGATTTTTTTTGAGTTGATTTTGTATCCTGCCACTTTGCTGAAGGTGTTTATCAGCTGAAGGAGTTCTCTGGTTGAATTTTTGGGGTCTCTCATATATACTATCATATCATCTGCAAATAGTGAAACTTTGACCTCTTTCTTTCCAATTTGTATCTCCTTAATCTCCTTTAGTTGCTTTAGCTAGGATTTCAAGTACTATGTTGAAGAGATATGGAGAGAGTGGGCAGCCTTGTCTTGTCCCTGATTTCAGTGGGATTGATTTAAGTTTCTCTCCATTGAGTTTGATGTTGGCTATAGGCTTGCTGTATATTGCCTTTACTATGTTTAGATATGTACCTTGTATCCCTGATCTCTCCAAGACTTTAAACATGAATGGGTGTTGGACTTTGTCAAATGCTTTTTCAACATCTAAGAAGATGATCATGTGGTTTTTCTCCTTCAGTTTGTTTATGTGGTAGATCATATTGATGGATTTCCGTATATTGAACCATCCCTGCATGCCTGGGATGAAGCCTACTTGGTCGTAGTGGATGATATCTTTGATGTGTTCTTGGATTCGGTTTGCAAGGATTTTATTGAGTATTTTTGCATCAATGTTATAAGAGAGATAGGTTTGAAGTTCTCTTTTTTTGTTGGGTCTTTGTCAGGTTTAAATATCGAGGTGACTGTGGCTTCCTAGAATGAGTTTGGTAATGTTCCTTCTGTTTCTATTTTGTGGAATAGTTTGGAGAGAATTGGAGTTAGCACTTCTTTGAAGGTCTGGTAGAATTCTGCACTGAATCCATCTGGCCCAGGGCTTTTTTTGGAAGGGAGACTTTGTTGACTGCTTTTATTTCCTTGGAGGATATAGGACTAATCAGTCTTTCTACCTGGTCTTGACTTAATTAGTAGATGGACTCTATCTAGAAAATTGTCCATTTCTTTTAGATTTTCGAATTTTGTGGCACATAGGCTTTTGTAGTATGACCTAATGATTGTTTGGATTTCCTCATTGTCTGTAGATATGTCCCCCTTTTCATTGCTGATTTTGCTGATTAGGATAGTTTCTCTCTGCCTTTTAGTTAGTTTGGCTAAAGGTTTGTCTATCTTGTTGATTTTCTCAAAGAACCAAGAGCTGGTGTTTTTGTTTGTGTGTTTTTATTTTTATTTTTTTTAAAGATTTGGTATCACCCTGGCTTCTGCCTGGTTCTGGGCGCTGTACTAAGCGGCCTCTCAGGATGTTAAGTTTATACCACAGTCCTGATGGCTAAACTCTGGCACCTTTGCATGTTTACTTTCTACTCAAATCTGTTGCATTTTAAATATTAGACATCATGCAAGATGGGCTATTCTTGTGAGCTAACTTGGTTGTGCTAAGATGCCCACACAGCTTGTAAAACTCTATCACTGTTGCTGTGAGGATGTGTACAGACTGAAGCAGGCGACACCACCTAGTGTAGGCAGACGTCGAGCAGAGCAGGAAGGCAGAGGAGGAGTCCACCATGAATTATCTTCTGTGTGAGCTTCGGTGTGTGTGTGTGTGTGTGTGTGTGTGTGTGTGTGTGTGTGTGTTTAGAAAATACTATTCCTGGAGCTGGAAAGATGGCTCAGTGGTTAAGAGTACTGGCTGTTTTTCCAAAGGACCCAGGTTCAATTCCCAGCACCCACATGGCAGCGCACAACTATCTGTAACTGTAGTTCCAAGGGATCTGACATCTTCACACTAATGCACATAAAATTAAATAGATTATTAAAAAAAAGAAAATGTCATTCCTGGTTAATGGGCTTTTGGGTTCTGATGAGAATGTGTCACCGGTTTTCCAGTTCTCGGGAACTTGTCACAGGTTGTGTTGTGAGTCTTGAGACTCCTCCTGTAGATACCTCATTTCTCTGTAGAGCGTTGGGTAGTATGGTGATATGCGTGAATGTACGTGTGTACGTGTCATACACTTATGTCAAATCTTAAAGGGCTCTCCAGAGAGCTTCGTGTTATACCCCTGACCACAGCAGGAACTCTGATGGAATTTATTTTATGTGGTGATCTACCTTGGTTCAAAATACTTGAGGGCTTGACACCCTCTAGGAGGTTCATTAAGAATCATTTCTTGGCATCTAAATATATTTTGTTCAAAGTGAATTCAAAATCTATTGAAGAATTTACATCTTGAGCTCCCAGCGATTGGAACAAGATTCATATCTGGTTGCACAAGAATTTCTTCCATCAATTTACAATGCAAAACCTGTCATCTAACTTAAATACAGTATTCAAAACAAGAAAGCAGACGTTCAGGACAGAGAGGACGGCTGCACAGTGAGTTGGAATTGTTTGACAGCCTTCCAATTTCCTCAGGAGTCAGAGCAACCTTCCTGCCAGCAAGAAAAGTTCCAGTGGGGATGGCAACAGCCACAGCTAGATTTCAAATTAGAGTTGATAGAGGTATTTTTCTCAAACCAAAGGTAAGGGTACACATTTGTTGATTTAAGTGGACCTCCTCCCCTATTATTTGAACTACCTGATTGGCTTTTCAAAACTTGAAAGGCACATGCAGCCTGGGAAATTGCAATAAGAAACCACAGTGTGAAGGAAACAATGCCATTTATACTTTCAGAGTGTCAGTCAGAGACATACATGTTTTCTTTGGCAGTTTTCAGGGTTGAAGAGGGGTGGTTAGACGAAACAAACCTGGGTTTTTAAAAATTAATCTTTTAATTATTTTGTATAATAATTTGTAAAGAGGACATGTGAACACTCTAGAAAAGGGGTACACAAATGGCGATATTTGCTTCAGGAAAAACAGGAATAGTTTGAGGTACGTCACTCCAGTTTCATTTCTATGAACTCGGGCACAGAGCTGCTTATTTATTAGTATACGCACACACACATGCTTTCTTATTGGTATAAAGTGGAGTTATTCTAGGAAACTCATTTAAACTCAGTCTTCTAAAATCACTGAGTGTCAGTTAACAGCGCACAGAGGTCCTAGAGAGACGGAGGCACATCCCATGAACGCTGGTTGCTGCAGCTTCCTGCTTGGGCGCCTGTTTAGATCTTGGCTCTCCTGTGATGTTTGCACACGCAAATACAGCCATGTGCTGGTAAAGAGTGCTGGGCAAATGTTACCCTCAAAAGGAGACGACCTTTCTTAGCTCTACGGGAAAAGCAGAAGCATTAGCGGTGTGCCCAAAGCCTTCACAGAGTACATCTTTTGATGAATAAACTTAAAGAAAAGAAAGACAGCAAGGAATATTTGCAAAAACTCTGAGAAATACAAAAGGGCTCATGTTGAGACACTTTATAATCTGCTTCAGAAACTGACAGGACAGATGAAGCTAGAGCAGTGAGATGTGAGGGGTTGGAGTGCCCCAGCAACCAACCTTCACGCCACTGATACATAAACACTCCTCTGCAGTGCTCATGCCGGTTAGCTGTAGCCATGGCCAGCAGTACGGTACCAGGCATTCTAGCCGAGCGCTGTCTGTTTCCCATGAGCTAAGGCAGATAGTGATTGAAGAGGCCACATAGCATCACGGTTTAAGACATTTAGAGAAATGCTCCATTTTCATTCTCTTTTGCAGAAATTCTATGGAAATCTGGCATGTTCTTAAGCAAGAGGTCATTTCCACACTGGGCTCTTCTGTGTTCAGCTTCCTCATGTCTCTTTGGACAGAAGTGATTTTTATCTCATCCATGTCGGTCCTCATACTTATTAGCTAACTGAGTCCAGCAAATAATCACCAGAGTGGAAGAGACCTATGTGAAGGTTTTTAAAATCTTGTGTCTGGTGAAATGCCTATGGGTCACCTGTAAATGCTTCAATGAGTTGAACATCTCACGTGTTTGACCGTGTCCAAATCTATGTCTCCATATATATATATATATATGTATATGTATATGAATATATGTGTATATGTACATACGTGTATATGTGCATATATGTGTACCTGTGTATATATAGTATATATGTGTATTTGTGCATATATGTATGTATGTGTATATGTGAATATGTATATATGTGTATATGTACATATGTGTATATATGTATATGTGTGTATATGTGAACATGTGTATATATGTATATGTGTATATATGTGTATATGTGTATATATGTATATGTATATGCATATATGTGTATATATGTATGTGTATATATGTGTATATGTGTGTATATATGTATATGTGTATATCTGTATGTGATGTATATATGTGTATATCTGTATATGTGTGTATATATGTATGGATGTATATGTGTATATGATGTGTATGTGTGTATATATGTACATATACATATATACAATATCCACTTAGTGCTCTCTGTAGAGAGCTGAACTGTCAGATGTATCAGCTCTAACATTCCAGTGAAGAGCTTGATACCCACTCCTATCCCTTCACGTCTTTCCTTTCTGCTCTGCTCCATCTTCACTAGGGTCCAGCGTCCACTTCTCTGTCAAAAGACCTAGTGCCATTTTATTTTCTCTCCTCACATCCCAGGGACAGCGAGAGGGGCAGCAAATCTATTGCTCAGAGGGCATATGTTGGGCCTGGCTGCTCAGCTTGGAGAGCAGCTTGTCTTTCAGAAATCCAGGGCTGGATTTAGAAAGGAAGAAGCGAAGGAAGCACCGAGCTGTGTGCTGCAAGATAGGAAACCCATTCTTTATATCTTGAAGATCATTTGTGACCAACACACAGCACAGTCATCAGACACTAACCGTCACTTACACACCCTGAGCCGAGCCAGTGTGTCCCAGCAGGCTCCCCCAGCACACTGGCTGTCTCACCACAGACCCCAAGTCATTGGAAACGAGCGAACACAAACTGAAACCTCAGAAATCATAACCCCAAATCCAGATTTCCTCTTTTAAGGTATTTTATCTCAGCTACAGAAAACTGACTACAGGATATATCCTGAACGTAGAAGCAATAGATTTGCTCCATCCTGCAGTCTTCTCTGTCCCAGATCTAATTTGTGCTGCTGGTCAGCTGTGGTTCTGGAATAGCCTTTCCTATTATTCTAGAGTAATACTTTACATCTTTCCTCTGTTAGGATTCTTATTTTCTAAACTCCATCACCATTTTTAATTTTGGTGAGGCACATATTTTAATATCCTCTTAAATTTAGTGCATGAGAGATTCTATCTATATCTATCTATCTATCTATCTATCTATCTATCTATCTATCATCTATCCATGTATCATCTCTCCATCTGTCCATCATTTGTCTGTCTATCATCTATAAATCTACATGGTTCTCTAGAAAAACAGAACTGATATGTATGAATATATATGCTTACATATATATGTATTTGGGTTTATACATATCATGTATATGTGGGTTTTTACTTGGGTGCAGGGGATCAAACTCGGGTCATCATGTTTGCGTGGCACACACATCATCAGCTGAGCTAGCTCCCCAGCCCCTTCTGCAGCTTCTGGTTGGTGAACTTTCAACCTGGTGCTACCCAGTGGGTTCTTATAGAGTGAATACTGACTAAACTTACTTTTCAATAAGACATCAACGTTTTCTATAACTTTGATTTCCATTTTCTCTGAATTGTTAATTAAGAAAATTATAAAGCTGTGGCATTTTACTGCATCCCCCGTGATGCGTGTGGTATAGCAATTTCATAATGATTTCACTGGGTTTCTAGGAGTTCACTTGGCTCGAACCTGTCAATTCTTAGCTTCTCTGTGGAAAATACACTTCAAATTCCAACCCACTGGCTCACAAGATATTGAACACAACTTGGTTGTAAACACAGAGCATCTTACTTAAACTACAAGCCTTGATGTGTGCATCAGGAGAAGCCGGTCTGTTCAGCCGGCTTCAATAGGAAGGACGCTCTGTCAATGGCATTTCACTCAGTAGTCTTTCTGGTGCAGCAAAAAGATCATGTGTAAGGAGAGAAGTGATACCCCCCCTCCCCGCCACTGTCCTTTCTAGAAAGTGGAAGGGCTACGTGAGAGGAATTCAAAGGCCTCTTCCAGAAGAGCCAAGGTCACTCTAGTAAGTTTTGATTTTTCATTTCAACTTAAGATCTTTTATTTTAGTAATCGATATTTTCATTCCTCAAACGGACTCATAAAAACAGGGTGGGAAGTAAAGTCTGACTCCAGCTGAGTTGCCGGCACAGCCTGGAAAAGCAAGCGCAGCCCACCAAGGCTTGCCTGCTCATCCGCCATAGTTTCGTCACCGTTTATCCTCGAAGCCCCTGGCTGCTGACCCGCGGAGTCCACGTGACTAATTCGCCATGGTTGCTTTTCTATAATATAATAAAACCAACAGCCCTCTCCTGTGGACGGACACGGGTGTGTTTCCCATCCTGGAATGGAAGGTCAGGAATGCTAATCAAGGAGCCACTTATCTGCAGCATAGTCCCGAGCAGTGCAGAAGGGCAGCCGCCTTTCGGACCGGTGTTTCCGGGCCCGTTAGAAACTTTTCCTTTACGAAGTGACTCCACGGAGGAGGCTCCTGGGATGGTTTTAGCCACCCACCCGCCCCTTTCCTCTTTGTGAGGCTAAGAGGATTAGCGTTAAGGTGGGTTTCTGGTTTTCGGCTGTGTTTTCTGAAGCTATAATTGTACTTTACTTTCTCCTGAGGGGGTGCCTGCTCTTGAATTTGTCAAAATGTCTGGATGCTCCTGAAAACAAGACGAACATTCTGTCGCTACAGATGAAAGTCCCCGAAGAAGTGGCATCCAGCACAGCTCGAGGCTCTTGGGAGAAATGCTTGCTGGCGGCCATTCACACACTCGTGCCTTACTCCAGGGTGTGTGGGACAGAGGCACAGAGGCAGGGTGAGTCTTAAGGTATTAAAACTTTTTAGAGTGATTTAGTGCTGGGTGTTTTCAAAAGACGCCAAGGCACGGTTCTAACCAGAGGCCCGGAGCCCCTCAAGTCACAGTCCTCTGGGAGACTGAAGAAAAGGGGAGGCTGCTGGGTCAGTTAAACTATACACAACAACACAACATGGCACCAGCGTGGCTGTCGGGCAGGAGTAAAGGGGACGAACGCCGTCCGTCCAGGAAACCAGGAGCAAGTAGCTCATCTACACAGAGAACAGTGCAATCTGCAGTTACGTAAGGACGAGCCGTCCCTGCCAAAACGCAACCTTTGTGTGAACCCAGAACCAGGAGAGGCATTTGTGTCTGCTCAAGTGTGCACCTGCCTGCCAGCCAGCATCTGCCTGTGTGCTGGTGTGAGCTGTGTCACAGGAATGTGTTCCTCACATTCTCCTCGGCCTCTCGGCCTCCTGTGGCTCTCCTTTGGTTTCGGCGATGTGGCCTATCCAAAGCTGGGACTTCTCTTCACATTCGCGTCTTCAAATCCCGCATTGTCAGTTCTACACAGAATTACTATACCCTGTGAAGGAACTTTTTCCCCTCTGAAGTCTCTTCCCCACATCAATGACCCCTAGGACTGCTTGTCTCTGTGTTTTCTTCCTTGGACCAGCAAATCTGCTCTTGACAGTGCTCTCTAGTCTCTTTATAGATCCAGGGTTTCAGTCCCCGGGGAACCTTCTGAATGTTCCAAATAATATAGCAGGGCCAATGTGAGCCGAGGAGTGTGTGTGTGTGTGTGTGTGTGTGTGTGTGTGTGTGTATGTGTGTCTGCCCATTTGTGCATGCAGGTGTGTTATCTAAGCACACATCTGCTTTTCCTGTCTTGAGAATCTCCAGCTTTAATCATCTTGATTTTTTTTCTAGTTCTGTGTTTTGATACCAAATCTGCACAAATACAAATTGTTATTTCCTTCCCAGAATATGTTAAGAAGATTGTTCTCTTTCTCTCTCCTTCCCTCCCTCTGCCTCTTTCCTACCTTTCTCTCTTCCTCTCTCTTTATCCCTCTATGTGCCTCTCTCTCTCTCTCTGTCCCTCACTCTTTCTTCTTTGCCCTCTCCTCCCCACTCCATCTTTGCTTTTCCTCTTCCCCTCTCTCTTACTCTCTCTCTTTCTTGCCATTATTCTTTGTTTCTTTAGAACCAGTAGACAAATAATGTAAAACAATGCCTTTAGTCTGATAGAGGAAATGTTTTGACCTTCTCACATGTAGTAAGGACACCAGAGAATGGTACGGACATGTGGCCATCTCCTTTTGAAAAAAGGCACCTGTTAGGTTACCATAGATACATAATAAAAGGCAGAACACGAGTCAGAAAACAGGACAAGTCCTGTCGTGAGGCACAGAAGCACACACACCCAGGGAGTTGTAGGCTAAAAGGAGCAAAAGGAGCCCGAGATTCCTGGCCTTGACCCCACAGGGGAAAGCCCGTTTCCCTTACCATGAACTGAAACCAAGAACACCAAGTGCTGCCTGGATGTCCTGATCTCTCTTAGTTCCTAGGTCCTTGTTTTACAAGCTTCGGAGGAGCTTGAGGAAGAAGAGGAGGACTGGAGTAATCATCTGCTGCCCATCTTATTTCTGTGTGGGGGCACATGAAGGAATTCCGAAAGAGAAGGCATTCCACAGCATTATCCTACTTTGCGAGGCTGGCATGGACAGAGCACAGAGGGTCTGTGCCATCCTCCATGTTGGCTCAGCAGTCAGTCGAGTATCTCAGAAACCAAGTTGTTTAAACCAAGCCAACCTTGACTGCTATTTCAGGAAGGATTAATGTTGCTCTCTCAGGATTACTGTTAGTTCTAGAGAGATCAAATTATTACTTATTTTTAAAAAAGTGGCCCTGTCCCTAAAATTTCTCTGGCTTCTGCCTTGCATATGCCTATTCTGGGATGGACACCTGCCACTGTGATACTTTCTGTTGCATAGCTTTAGCAGCGCCTCAGACAGATGCTGATGTGTGTTCTTTAAACACCCATTCGTTCTTTACAAAGTAGCCAGCGCTGTGTATTTTCAGCAACAGAAAATAGATCTCACTGGCAAATTCTTATCTTTCATTGTCTGAACGCTACAGAGGATTGGGTACTTTGCCTTCATTTCCATCTAAAGTTCTAGGTGATAATGGAGTCTCCAGAGGGTTCGCCGGGCTAAGCTCTTTGTCTAGCACCGTTTCTTGTATTCACACCAATATGCTCACATGGTTGTTTCTCCTACTCTCCCTACCCTAAGGTAAGGGTATGGACCACACTGCGGGGGACTGCAGATTCAAACTGCTTGTTGTCTGTTAGGCTCCAAAATTGTGTTAAGTCGCTGCTGAGCCCACTGCCCTGAAGATGTCAGCCCCCCGGAAGCCTGCAGTGTTCTTGCCTTCCAGTCTGTCCTTACCTTCTGCAGGGGTGCGTGTGGGAGTGACTGGCTGGGTAAACAGAGTTCTCCCCAACTTCAGTATCCACTGATCACTCCCCTTGACGGGTCTCCTGCTGCCAGCGCTTCGGCTACCCATCCAGTTTCTCCCTTTATTGCTTTGTTGATTCTACTTTGAAAGTATCACTGATTAAATCCTCCAAGAGCTTAAGGACTGGGAAAATAACTTCTCTGGGGGTTGAATGGAACCTCAGAAATGGAGCAAAAGATGACAAGAGGAGAAGAAAGAATGGGAGACTTGGCTAATGGAGACAAGAATGGATACTTGCAGGGTGGTGGAGCAGCGCTCTTTAATCCAGCACTCAGGAGGCAGAGGCAGGTGACCCTGTGAGTCTGAGGCTAGACTGGTCTACAGAGTGAGTTCCAGGACAGTCAGGGCTACACAGAGAAACCCTGTCTCAAACAACAACAACAGACTAATCACACTGCAATTCAATTTCAGACCTTTTTTTCTCCTCTGAAGAAACAACTCTCTCAGTGGTCACCAGTTAATACCCCACCTGCAGGGTCTGCAGTGTGGCCAACACACAACTGCACCGTGGCTTCGTTATAGACTGCAGCCCAGGGGCTAGCAGGCGCCAGCTCCAGAAGGTGCCGGCCCTCCCTGAGCCGGCGAGGGCCCACCTCCGTCTGCGATGGCTGCCCACTGGATCTGTCCTGGTGGCCCCTGTGGGGACCCCCACTGCTGCTTTTGTATGTGCACACAGCTCTCTTGGATGTGCACAGTGATACGCCTACAATGGAATGGCAGTGGTCGCTTCTGTAGCGCTGTCTCCCTCGCCAGACTGAGAACTCACACACACATATATGTATGTTCATATATGCATATATATGTAACAGAAAAGATGTGTATGTATAGGAATATATAATTTTATGAGATTATAATTACATCATTTCTTCATCCCTTGCCTCCCAAATCTTTTTTTTTTTTTTAAATAAAGGTTTGCTTTGTTTTTAATTATGTGTGTGTGTGTCTATGTGCATGTGAGTTTTGGCACTTACAGAGGTCAGAGGCATCTGATCTGCTTGCTGGAGTTACAGGTGTTTGTTCCCACCTGGTGTGCTGGGAATCAAATCGGGGTCCTCTGGGAGAGCAGTATGTGCTTTTTTCTGCGGAGCATCATTCCAGCCACAGCCCAGGGCTTCTTAGCCAATTCCAACTCAGCTCCAGAGTGCTGAGAAGTTAGGGATGGTTACATTGTAGCCAAAGTGCCACTGTGCTGATGAACATGGTCTTTATTCTGGGATTATACCCTCCCTTTCTTTCCTTTATCTTCCCTCCTATTGTTTCTTTTTTCCTTAAGTAAAAGAAAAGGTAGGCATGGTGATACTTACTATGTCTCTAAACTTGAGAGTCCGGTTTGCTGTCAGAGGGAAGATGGTCCTAGATCATCCATGACATTGACTAGTTTTAATTTTTAGATTTTTTTCCCTCTATGCTGAGACTCAAACTCAGGACCTCATGCATGCCAGGCCAGCACCCCACCGCTTTGCCAGTTTTTGGGTGGATTCCTGTTTTAGAAATTACCTTAGAGTTCACCAGAGAATGTGAATGGATAAAAATATTAAACATCATTTTACTATTCTGTTATGTTAAAGTAAGTGCTTGGTAAGTTTTATCAATGGCTTTGTAATTGCCTGGCCCCTCGGGTTTTGTGGACAAGGTATTTGTTCTCGTGGTGCCTCCTGGGTGTTCCTTCCTTCCTTCTTTTCTTTATTTTTTCCTTCCTTCCTTCCTTCCTTCCTTCCTTCCTTCCTTCCTTCCTTC
>NW_026591816.1:6559099-6636523 GCF_907164565.1 Psammomys obesus | reverse complement strand
TTCCTTCCTTCCTTCCTTCCTTCCTTCCTTCCTTCCTTCCTTCCTTCTTATGTGCATTGGTGGTTTTGTCTGAGTATTTGTCTATGTGAGAGCATCAGATCTTGGAGTTACAGACAGTTGTGAGCTGTGTGCTGGGAATTGAACTCAGGTCCTCTGGAAGAGCAGTCACTTCTCTTAACCTCTGAGCCATCTCTCCAGCCCCCTGTCTGTCTGTCTTAACATCCTGTTGCAAAAGTGTTTTAACTTGGGAAGGCCACTTGGTGTAGCAAAATGATAACGGTCTTTAGTATCCGAGTAAATGTGAGCTCCAATTCAGCCCGTTTGGAATGTCATTCTGGGCTTTTGTAAGGCCGAGGACGAAGTCATTGCATGCGGCTGTGTGATTATATAATATCTTAAAAGCAACCAACAAATTCCAGCCAGTACTGTCCCGTGTGAATAACCTTCTTCCTCACTGGGAGCAGTGTCTAATCTAAAATGTGAGAAATGGGAACTGGAGAGATGGCTCAGTGGTTAAGAGCACTGGCTGCTCTTCCTGGGGACCTGGGTATGATTCTGGCACCCACATGGCGGCTCACAACCATCTGTAAGTCCAGTTCCAGGGGACCTGATGTCCTCTTCTGGTCTCTGTGGGCTAGACACATGTGTAGCACACAGACTTAGATGCAGGCAAAACATCATACAAACGAAACAAGATGTGAAAAACTCACCTGTTATAAGCGAAGTCAGAACCATTAGAAATGATCCTGTGGTTTAAAATGGCGTTTATTTTTTCTTACAGAGAGCTGCACAAAATTTTAATGTAAAATGTTTTTAAAAGTAAAAACATAGCAAATCATATTATAAGTTGCTCATTAGAAATCAGCTCAGTTTGGCAGTTCTGAAAATCAAAGTCCTGCCCCGTCTTTCCTATTTGTTGTTGCTGTTTGTTAGTGACGACAGATCTTTCGAATGGCGGAGAACCACTCACAGGGAGCCGGCCAAGTGTGAGATCTGCACTCATGTGCACTAAGAGCTCTCTTTTGAGTTACCTGTGTGATGAAGGCAGGCATATCTTGTGCTTCCTGGGTCATCGCTAGTCTGCTCCTAGTACTTAGGTAAAGTGAGAGTCGTGTGCAGTTTTCATCTGCTAACACAAGCATGGACACATGCCCTGACAACAAACACTATGACCGACACTATTCTCTCTGGTTCTGTCTCTCTCTCGGGAAAGATCACATCTTATCCAGTATCTTCACAGGGGAGTTGGGCTAGGAGAACATTACTGTTTAGTTGATACTATGATTGGAGGGCTTTTCTATTTCAGGGGAAATAGAATAAGCAAATGTGGAAAAATTAGAGCACGGGGCTGGAGAGACGGCTCAGCAGTTACGACCACTGGCTGCCCTTAGAGGACCTGGGTTCAGTTCCCAGCACACACATGGCGGCTGACAACCATCTTTAACTCCAGTTCCAGAGGATCTGATGCCCTCTTCTGACCTCTGTGGGCGACGGGCACACACATGCTGCACATGCTCACACATATAAAATAAAAACAATTAATCCTAAAAAAATAGACCAGAAAACACAAGAGCATTGGGGAATATATTTAGAAGAGAGTATGCCATGGTTTTATAAATAAAATATGTTTCAAGGCAGATACTAGAGGCAGAAGATTCCAGGTTACCGACTGCACCCGCCCAGACTCCTGATGTGACACTCTTTACTCGGAGGCTCCTGGTGCAGATCCTGGGAGAAAAGTTATCATAAGTCAGCTCCCTGTCTGCCCCTGTTTGCTTTATTCCCTTGCGGGCCACTAGTGTTCTGCGCTGGCTGTGGGGCTTGTTGGCTGGTGTGTTTCAGCAGCTGGCTGGTTGCTCTAACATTGTCCATATTAGCAGTGCAGCGCCTGCTGTTTGGTTATGGGAAAGCTATCTCAGAGAGCTACTCAGGTGTGGCAGGCCGCTCAGGGAGATGGCGTTCTGTCCCTCACCTGCATTATCTTGGGGCTGTTTCTGGAAAATGCTTGGCTGGCTTCCTCCTGGGAGGAAGTCATGATCACAGTGGGTGACACATTTTCCTTCCAGTCACAGCAGAGCGGCTGTTGATTGTTTAGGTGGAGCTGATCATCTGCTTGGGTCTGACTGTCTCTCCGTGGCTTCAGCAAGCAGGGCAAAGTGTTCGGAGCCTGCTGGCGGGAGAGTGAACAGCCCGCCACAGAGCCTGTCACCTTAAGTAACTGATAGCCGGAGTGCATTCTGGGCTGGAAACCTATTGATATTTGAGAGATTGTGGAATATGAATGTCTTCCAGCTCTTTGTCTTGGCAGACAGAAGTGATTAATGATGGGTGATGTCTACGGTGATAACAGGAACACAGCGGAGTGAGTGTGGCTTTCCTGACAGAGGACTTTTAAAAGGATCTGGAGAGCATGATGTGCTTCTCTGGCTGACATCTTGCTCTTTGTCTTTCACTCTGCCTGGCAAACAAGAGCCCCCCACACCCCCACCAAGGCACTCTCTGGGGAATGCGCCTGCTGGGCACGGCATTGGCCGTGGTTCAGTTTAAGATTCAGATTTCTTTTAAATAAAGTAGTTTTTGTTTCAGCCATTTCCCTGTGAAAACTGAGAAATTGTGTCTGGAAGGCATTTCCTTCTTTTAAAATGCTTTTCCCTTCCCAAAAGGTAAATTTTGTTATTTTGAAAAGAAATGGTTTTCAAGCTCTGCTGAGGGAGTTGTCATGTTTGCAATCCTATGCCTTCACTCCTGGAGGTCAGAATCTCTAATCTGCCAGGAAGCTTGGCTGACGAACCTAACAGTCTTGGTGGCAAGTTTTGGAGGCACCAACTGGGTTAGTAATTAGTGCACGCACACACGCACACATACACACACACACACACACACACACACACACACACACACAGTGTGTGTGTATGTATGTGTGTGTGTGGGGTATATGTGTGTATATGTTTGTGCATGTGTGCATGTATGTGTGTGTACGTGTGTGTATGTGTGTATATGTGTATGGGATGTGTGTGTATGTCCTGTACATGCATGTGTGTGTGCAAGTGTGCCTGTGTACACACATGGAGGCCAGAGGAGGATGTCAAGTGTCCTGTTGAATCTCCCTCCACCTTATTCCCCTGAGAAAGGGTCTGTCTGTCACTGAGCCTAGAGCTCGGCTGGCCGCCAACAAGCCACAGCTGTCTCTACCCCCCTCAGCACGGGGTACAGCCATGTGTGTCACCATGCCTCACTTTCTGCATGAGTGGTGAGAGACAGTATTGATCACACCTGGCAGTTGGAGAGCTTTTCCTACTTATGAACTGTCTATTGTCTTTCAGGTAGGGAGCATATTTTGGTTTGTTGCTTCCAAGTGTGTCAAATGAGATCCCAGGGGCTCGCTCTCCATTGTTTCTCCTGATTGTATTATTTATTCCACTCTGTGCATACCCTGCAAAAGAAAAAAAAAAACAAACTTTTTTTGTGATGTTTTCCCCAGAAAGCTATAAAATTCTTCTAGGAAATTTCATGTAGTCATTAATTCACCAAAATAGGGTTTCTGTTTTAGTAGGGACTGTGTTCGTGCTGGGTACAGAAAGGAGTCGGACATAAAATTTACGCCTAAAGTCATGTATAGGTTATAACACAAATGAATGAGCGAACAGTCGAAACATCTCTTATAAGCTATAGGGGAGCCTGATGCCCACGTCCTCAGCATGCCATATGACACAGCCCTCTAGGCCATTCTGCATGAGTCCAAGTACTTGCTCATTCAATCACATTTTGACTGAGTTGTTGAGAAGGGGCAACCATCTGCCATGGTTGCTACTTCCTATCAACTGGACGATGGTCTAAAATCGCCAAGGAAATGGTGCTCTATGAAAACGTTTCTGGCTTAACTGAGGTGGGAAGGAAGACCTATCTTAAATGCAGGCAGCATGATCCCAGTGGCTGGGGTTCGGGCCTGAGCAAAAGGAGGAGACAGAAGGAGCGCCAGCATTCCCCTCTCTCTGCTTCCTGACTGTGGATGCCATGCGGCCAGCTTTCTGCTCCCTGGCGATGCCTTCCTTGCTGTAATAATGGACAACGTTCTCAAGCTGTGAGCCCCAAACCAATTCTTCTGTCCTTAAATGCTCCTGTAATACATTTTGTCATGGTAATAAGACAAGTGCTACCATGACCTTCTGATTCACCCATGTCTTTTGACTCTGAAGTCTAAGCCATGCATTCACATGAAGACCAAACCAGAGACTTCTGAAGTGGCGTCAGATATTTCTGCCTTCCCAGAAGCAACGGTTCCTAATTTCACTTCACACGTGCTCATATTCAAGATTTATAGCCCTCCTTAACTCACCAGCATCGCTCAAGGACCTTGGCACACCCAAAATGAAGTTAGAAGTTGGGGTCTCTGAGTGAGTTTGCACAGAGCAATCACACTTTGCTTTTATTTCATTGCAAAGCCTCAATTCAAATATCTGCGTCTCCGCATTTCCTTTCTTCATATTTTTTTTCAGCCTTATATCTATGTCTTGGTAAGAAAATTGAAGATGCCAGTTTCAGGGCATGCCAGCCTGGCTGCTGGAGCCAACTATTTTACGGATTATCTGAACGGGAAAGGGGGGTCCGGCTAAGGGAAGGGAAAAGGTGCTTCACGAGTGTTGCTATCGTGAGCAGGGAGAGAGGTGTGTGAGGCAAGGAAAGGCTTTTCTCTAACTGTTGAAGTTCTCAATCAGCTCCAGGTTTGTGTCTTTAAATATGAATGAGTCAAAATTGTTCCTGGCCTGAAAGCAATCTTTCCATTGAGCAGTTATCGCTGGCTTCTTCTTCAGCTTCTTCCCTTATATCCAACACAGTTGGTCGGATGCTGGACCAATGCATGTGAAATAGATTTCTAGGCACTAAAACAGCTCACTATCTGCGAAATATAGTTTCTTGATATGCGTTTCCCCAAATGCAACACAAAATCTGTATATTTAAGATATGTATAAAGCAGCTTTACAAACATACCACAGAAGTACGAGAGGGGAAACCAAGACATGTATTCATGGTGTATGTTTATGGCATTTCTCCTCATAGATAAAGCTAATTGCCACTCTGTGACATCTGCCAAAATGAGCAACTAGGCTTGCTTAAAAGTCAGGTCTCTCCTTTAGCATGTGTGCTTTCAAGCTTTTAAAACTGCAAAACAACAATGATGGAGCTAAAATAATTAGTGCCATCAATACGTTTCGACTATTGCGTGCTGAAGCAATCTTATTACTTGTGTTTTTTTTTTTTTTTTTTTTAACAGAATTTAACTCTCTCCCACTGTTGCTGGCAGTATGAAAAGCAGATCTTACACAAAGACGTGGACTTGACATAAGCTTGCTGTTTGAGAATTTACTTTTCTTCCACGGCGGCGGCAGCAGAATCTACCTAAAGCAAAAGGCTCTTCAGGTGATACTGTCAGATTATTGGTTAAGGAGACTGATGGGTAGTTTTAATCACCAGCTTGACCCGACCAACAATCACCTGAGAGGAGGGATCATCTATGCTTGGTTGCCATGTGGGCTTGCCCGATGGCCTTTACCGAGGTGAGAAGACCCACCCAAATGGGGGCAGCAGCTTCTGGTAGTGTCCAGAGAAAAGGACACGAAAGAAAAAGTATTTTTTTCTTCTTTTTCTTTTTGTACCCCCAGCCTTCACGCTTGCTGAAAAGTTTATCTACTCTGTGGCTGCTACTGCTGATTCCTTTCACTGAGAATATTAAAACCTTCTTCAGGCTGCCAGGGTGTACTGAAGGCCAGTAACACTCCAGGGATCCACAGGCCTTTGCTCTCAGTTTGGAAGTACCCAGTCTCATGGATTGAGCACCCGCTGGGTTCTCAGTCTCTCCAGGGTAAGAGACCCACTGCAGGGGTACTCCAACCATGTCATGGAAGCCCGCCTAATAAACCCCCTTTAATATGTTCATCCTGTCAGTCCTTTTCCTGTAGAGAACCCTGAGTAACGCCCAGACCCTTGCTTCTTTCTGTCCTAAGTCACCCCACAGGCCAGAGCATAGAGTCAAGTGTCTGTGATGGAAGTCTCCCTTTCTGTCCAGCTTAACTTCATGCCCAGTGTTTCCATTCCCACACTTCCCTCCTGTTCTCTTTTTTCCAAGTGCTGCCTGGAATAGCAGAACAAAGAAGGAGAGACAGGAGTGTTCACTGAGAGTCCTCTCATTCCTGTTGTCTTTGTCATGCAGAAAGGCAGCAGGGGAGATCTGCAATCAGCTACCACCAGAGAAAGGTTTTCAGTGTGTTTCTGTCTGGGCAGCCAGCTACACATGCACGCTTGGCATTTCCTGAAATAAGTACTGAAAGCAGTTGCCTCTTGCTTGAGTCCACATTTGTCTTGCAAATGTCTATCATGCTTATAGGGAAAGCACAGTCCATGGATGGCCAAGATCTGTCTTGGGCCTCAGTCGGACCATCTGGATGACCCTGAGGCATTTGCTACAACAGAGCTAAAATGCATATGACTGTGCAAGGATGAGTTCACACCTGGCTGGGCTCGAGTGCACACAGTTTCCATGACAAGCAGACAGGGCAGAGGCCTCCTCTAGGACAAGCTCACTAACAGTCCCTAAATGGTTCATGCTTCATACCAATGACTGCATGAAAACAAATCCATGATGTGCTTAAACGCATATGAAACATGAAACACTTAAAATGATGTAAAACTTTGTGTTGTAGAGGCAAACAGTGGCACAAACGTTAGTAAGACATTAATGTCTCATCTTCTTGGAGTGGAGGTTGTTGGGATTATTTTATCTATTGTCATTTCCAGAAATGTTTCCAAACATAAACCTCTTTACTGTCCTTCAGATAAAACTAAAGAAACCTGCCCTGAAAACTGAAATTATTTAATATTGAAGTTAAATGTCTTTAGAATATAACATTGCAGTAACCAGTGTACTGGAGCTCAATCCACAAAGTTGTGGGTAATTTCGTGGATGTTTTTGACGATGGTTGGTGCATTATGGAGATGGTACCTGAAAAGTCAGAGGGTTTAGATAATTTAGAGGTCATAAAATCGTGTGTGCGTGTGTGTGTGTGTGTGTGCGTGTGTGTGCGTGTGTGCGCGTGTGTGCGTGCGCCTGCACATGTGTGTGTGTGTGTGCGTGTGCGTGTGTGTGTGCGCCTGCACATGTGTGTGTGTGTGCGTGTGTGTGTGTGCGTGTGTGCGTGTGTGTGTGCGTGTGTGTGTGCGCCTGCACATGTGTGTGCACGCACACGTGTGCAGGGGGTTGAAGCTACGGGATAAGGTGCAGAGTAGAGGAGATTTTTGTGCATCTGTAAACTTCTTGAAAATCTGTGGCTCATGTTAAAGAGCTACGGTGTTAAATGTGTTCATTTCTGTTCGCAACTTAACTCAGAAATGATAAACGCAATCAAATAGAAGTTGTGACAGACAGCTCAAAAAAATTTCAAGATTGACAGTCATCATTCCCTGAACAATGAGTTAGAAAATCTATCCTTAATGACTCTAATGAGCTCATGTGATGATGTGCTTTCCTGTGGAGAAAAATCAAATTTGTTGAGATGGGAATTCACAAAGCCAATGAGGAGTTTGCTTTAAATGAGGTTATCTTTGACAGGCTCTTGCCATGTAGGCCAGGCTGGCCTCACCTGGGATAGTTGGCCTTTTTGCCTCAGCCTCCAGAGTCCTGGGATCATAGGCATGTTCTGCTAGTCCCAGATGCAAGTCTTTAGAGGAATGCAGGTGTTCAAAGCTCGTCTTTAAAGGATGACTACTGCTTTCAGGTTATTAGAGACACACAGCTGAATGTGATGATGTATAAAACTCAGTCCGTTAGTGTCCAAACAAAACCCATTGTTTCTCATCCTCATCTCTACTCATCCTGTCTTCAGCCACCCCATTCCAAGGCACCTGGGTCAATCAGTTGTCTAAGCCAGAAGTCTATCATCTCGTCTTGTACTCTTTCCTGTGCCTCTTGTCTGATGCTGTTGAATGAGATTGTTTCACTGTTTTGCCTATGGGAGGAGTTTTTCAGTGACTGACACACTCTTAAGACCCATGTGGAAGCCCGTTGTCCTAGGATTCATCTTCGCAGCTTTCTTGTAATGGAGGTTTTTCAGATTGGGAACCAAGGTAGAGACATCAGCGAGAGCAAGGGTAGGATTTGGAACAAGGTAATGGGCTAGCACTTACCCAGGCCTTGCTGTGAATCTGGCTCTTCAGTAGGTGTTTGTGAACATGACTTATTTTAATGTTTACATCTGATTGTGTGATGGAAATAATATCCATTTTACCAGTGAGAAGGAAACTGAGGCCCTTTGTGTGCTCTGTTTAATAACCTAACCTGGACCCCTAAACTAAGCTGAGGCAAAACTTCTTCCACAGGCAAAACAAATGGATAAAAGAAAAAGTTCAAACAAAATAATTCCAGCCACAGGTTTGAGACAGGAAGCAGAAAAACGGGATGGAATTAGGGGTGAACGTGAGAGGTGAGAAGACAAGATGGAGGTGATGGAGAGACAGATGTTTAACTTGGACAGCTGCCTGAACACAGGGCTAAGATATGAGCTGATATTTGTATAAGCCCTAGGTGGTGAATCTGGACCAGGGAACTAGGCCGACTTATTCTCATTTTACCATCTTCCTTTACTTTATCTCCTGGCAAGGAAATTGATGTTTAAAATTGAAGTATTTTTAGTTTCAGTTCTGGCCTCCAAAATGCTTTTCCACTAGCATATCCTTTTAAGTGGTTAATGTATATGATAAAAAATTAACAGAACATATGCTTCTAATTAGTGGTAATTCCACTGATAAAGAACACTATTTCACCATAGTGAATTTTAAAGTGATGGCTTATTTAATTTTTAAATGTTTCCGGTTTTCTTTTTAAGGTATCTTGCATCTCTAAAAAGAGCCTTAGTGAGTCTGAAAGAGGCTGTAATTCCTCATACTTAGTGGATGGTCAGTGGATAGTCCATGGACATTTTAGCATAGGTGTTAGCTCTGTGGGGCACAGCTGAAGCTGCTAGACAGGGTACGTGCCCAGAAGGCTGTGATGCTGAACACTCAGATTTACAAGAACACTCAGATTTGTGACCACCGACTGATGACACCATCCATCTGACCTGGAAACTTATTGACAAGTGGAATTCACACGACACAGTCAGAGGCAAAAGTAAATGAGATGAAAAATGGCTTAGCTTACAGTAAATGTGCAAAAATCGCTGCTGTGATGTCTACACTTAGTGTAGGAGCTCAGATTAAGTGTGTTAATGAAGTATGCACACAGAAGATTGTTTGCTCTTTGCAGAGAGTTGAATTAGGGCAAAATTCATCTGTTCTGACAGTGATCTGGTGAGTCTGGAGGTCTGTATCATCTTTGCCTTTACGTCAGCAGACAAAAGTAACTGAGGTCAGGATGGCATTGAATTTTGTTTCCCTTTCTGTCCGAAGAAGGGGTTAAAGCTAGCTTTCCCAGGCCTCTTAGCATTCACACCCCAACACACAGCAAGATCCAGATTTGTTCCGACAGTTCTCTCTAGTTTATGAAGAGGAGGATAATAATTCATTTCTTTTCGTATTCATGAAGATGAACATCACAACAATGTCACTGTTCACACTCACTCCTTATGAACTTGGCTACGCTGTCTGCACAGAAGAACAGACAACTTCCATACATAATGAGCTGTATCCTGCTAATCTATCTTGTATAAACGAAGCCCCGAAGGCATAACAATCACTCTCAACTACACATTTGTTTGGATTTTCTGACGTGTGACTATAGTTGTTTAAAGGGGGCTTATACATTCATAATTCCGGAAAGACACATTGATTTGTTATTGTTCCTTTCCTGGAAATGATTTCTTTTATTAGCCAAACCACAGCTGAATGGAATCACCTTATATGATATAAACAGGTGTAATGAATGAGGTAAAAATTCAACTGCCCATTAAAACACACCTTATTTTCTTAATTTAGTTTATATGCTAATTAAGATGGGAGGTCAAAATTCATTCTATAACCTCAGGAAAGAGTTAAGAATGGCCACAGTGAGGAGGGCAAGCTGCAAAACATGAGCACTGAGCCCAGAATACTCCCTCCTCTCCCAACTTCCCAGATGGTCTCCTTCCTTGATCATTTCAGCTTTCCATTGGAGGGAGAAATGATAGCCCTCAACCCCACATAGTCCTACTGAGGCTGAAGAGATTTTGCACATGAACCACAAAACTCAATCTTAAGAAAGCACCTCCGTGAATGTGAGACAGAAGCCAGAGGTTTACAGAGCAAACCAACGTGCCTGGAGTGCCGAGCCTCTTTCAATTTTCCTTATAGACTTCTTGGTGTCCTTTGGCTTAAGACCTCGACCAGACATCATCTGTGCTATCACCAGGAGTATCTACTCACTAATTGTGTTTCATGATGACACATGTGGTCCAGGGAGAAGACACAGTTCCTCGAACTTGATCAAGAAGCCATCTCAACATTTTTCTGAACAGAGCATTTAAGAGTTATAAGAACACTGGCTGAGGACTTTACAGAGTCATCATAGCCTGACCACCCTGAGTCACTGTGTCAGTCAGATGCTTTAAAAAATTTTTGCTGTGACAAAACCTGAGAGAAATACTTAGGGAGGAAGGATTTGTTTCCCCTCTTGGTTGGAGAGACTCTAGCCAATCATCTGTGGCTCTGTTGGTTCTGGGCCTTGGTGGACAGATCATTCTGGAGGAGGGAACATGTAGAGAGCACTGTTCACTTCATGGTGGAACAGGAGGCAGGACAAACCATTGACAGCCAGGGGACAGAGGAGTAGAAAGGCCCTGCAGGCACGGCCTTATCTCCATAATTCCTCTCATCCGGTCCCACTGCTTACTGCTCTACCTAACAGTCTGTCCACCAGTCGATTAAACGCTGACTGGATTAGGGCCTCCAGGATCTAATCATCTCTCAGAAAGGCCTCACAGGCACTTAGGGGTGTGCATGCTGAGTTCCCATGCAGGCCTCAATCAAGTGTACAACCAATATGAGTATTCTAAGTCACCTGAGTCTTTACAGTGGCTCAGGAGAGACACACTGTTATTTTTTTTCATGTCTCTGCCTGTCAGCTATGTCACCACATAAAACCCAAGTGCTAGACATGGGTTGCAGCTGTTTAGAGATGGAGGAGCTAGAATACAGAAAGATGAAGAAATATGGTCACACCCACACAGTCAGGGATGGAGCCTTGATTCCAACAAGGGTGACTTAAAACTCTGCCTTTCTCTTGCCACTTGGCTGCTCATGCAACTCTTAGCTTTGATTATCTGATAGGACAATGGGAACTCTTTTCTGTTTTGGTGACCTAGCTTTTGACTGAGTATTTTGGCTTATAGATTCCTGGTGCATTTTGATCTGTTTCTATATTATTGTCTTGGTTTGGTGATTTTGCTTTCTCTGCAGTTAAAAGTAATTTCCTCTTCTCTCTTAGCTTCTTATTATTTCTTGGTCCCAACTCTGCAAGAGAGGAAGTTCAGCAGGGTCCTGGTAATTCTTATCATCTAGGAAGTCTGAGTGCTGGCACAGCTTCTTTCAGAGCCGAGCCAAGTGACTTAAGACTGTAGATAGGATCTGTCTCTACAGACTCTGTCTGGCTAATGGTGTCAGGAGCACAGGTGCAGGTCTGCTTCTGAGCCACAGGGCAAACCAGACTGCTCAGCTTAGTTATGTGGGATGAACAAACTAGTTTCTAAGTGGGGTCAGCAGAGGTAGAGCTTTGTTCCAAATCTCTGTTCAGTCAGAACTGCTCGCTATGGCTGCTCAGACCTCATTCTGGGATCTAGGCTTCCTTCGTTCTTATCCTGAGTGTGCAGTACAGGACCTGACATTGAGTTGACTGAAGGAATGCTTGTTGAATGGATAAAAGAACAAAGACGAGACAGATGATTTGTCACCTCTCCACAGGGAGGCTCCACAGGGAGTGTGTCCAGCACTGTGTGGCTTGGCCACAAGCCTTTGGCATGCTAATGTCTACTAGCATCTTCCAAACCTCCTTCTCAAGACTTGCCTTTCATTACTGTGGACATGCCGTGTCGAGTAAGGCAGGCACTTAAGATTTTTGCTAACATTTTGCCAAATTCAGCTACAGAAGTTTCAGTGAATAGAGAAGATTGTGATTTTGACCTCCCAAAATAAAATTTTGGTATAAAGAGATGAGTGACTAACTGGAGTAGATTATCTTGAGTATCTCTATAAAAATATAAAAAATGTCTTATTCTCTTGATTTTCAGTGTTGAAATGACTGTACTATTCTGGTGATGACTGCTAGTTCGTCGCCAGGCATTCTCTGGTTAATTCGTCTTGCATAATGGATTTTAATATTTTCTTTCTGCACTCTCAGGAAGCTTTCTAAATAGTGTCTGGCAAGCAGAATGGGTTGACCCAAGTGCTTCTCTTTCTATTCCCTGCTTACCTTTTCGCAGGAGTCTTGAACTTGAGGGCAGTAGCCAAGAGCCTGGCAGTGAGAGGCGCAGGAGAAGCAGAGATTAGCTCTCACCTGTCAGCATTTAGAGCATCTAGCTCTGGCCTGAATGGTGCTGGGCATCAACTCTGTAGTTTTCCTTCTTCTTGAAACCATAAGACTCGTTTTTATTTTACTTTAAAAATAATTCAAAATACATAGAGTAAACTTTTAATATTTTTGGTCTCAGATACTCTGCCCTTTATCCAGAGAAATAAAAAGAACAACTAGACCATATATTTTTTTAAATTTCAGTATGACACCTGGGGTGACTATATTTATCATTTTCTGACTCTTGTTGCATCTGAAAAATGAGAAAGCCAGTTCTGAGTCATTGCTTATGCGCGCATTGGAGTTTAACTGCCATGCCAGGAAAAAGTACACAAAGTAATGAACACCTGGAATTGCATTGTTTTTATGTGTATTAACATTTGCCTGCACGTATGTGTGTGTAGCACATGCATGCAGTGTCCTTGAAGAGTACCTGGGAGAGAGAATCATATCTTTGGGATTGGAGATACAGAGGGTTGGGAGTTGCCTTCTGGGTTCTGAGTCTGCTGAACGATCTCCCTGCCCTATCCGCTCCTGATTTTCCTGGAGGAGGACATTCCCTTCTCGTGACCTAAGACTGGTCCCAACTTAGCAGTGAAGATAGAGAGAACAATGGCAGAATCAAGGATTCAGACAGCCTAAATTGCTCTATATCAAAAAGACCCCCAGTGGGGTGTGTGCGTGGATGGGGCAGAAGATTGAAATGCAGAGGCAAGAAAGTGGAGAGACTGGGGTGGAGGCTGGATGGAGAGGGTATAATGAACAGATGCCAAGAGGAACAGGCAGCCCAGCCCTCTGTTGATTTCAGTATTAACCACAGAGGGGTTGGCATTAGTAAAAGTGTGGCTGTTTCCACAAGAATGAAGCATACGGTCTTCATGACTGTCATGCATGTCTTCTATGTGGTGCATCTATGCGTTTGCTTTTATTTTCCCCACCATAACATAAAAAGTAGTGTTAGACATGTTTTTTATAACGCATGACTTTATCTAGGATATGATTTAAATTTTATAGACTGAACTTAAAGCAGAAGCTCTTTAAAAATTTAATAAATATTAAATATATGGATGTGTTTCCACATATGTATATATGTAGTGTTATGTTTATGTATATATGTATGTATGATGTTTTGCCTACATGTATGTTTGTTCACCATTTGTGTGCCTGGTACTTGAGGAGGCCAGAAGAGAGCACTGGATCCCCAGGGAAAACTGTACTTACAGACAGTTGTGAGCTTCCAAGTTGGTGCTGGGAATTGAGCTCCAGTCCTCTGGAACAGAAGATAATGCTCTTAACCACTGACCCATCTCTCTATCTCTGTCTTCTTAGAAATTCTTAGGTATAATTTCTCTTTTAACATGTTTGTACATTCACAAGTTGACGGGGCTCCACTGGGAAAATCAACCAGGTCAGCTGTGTGCCGAGTGCTATTATACAAGGTTAATATGTTTTGCACACGTGCCAGTGAGGATTTACTTTTCTTCTCCCTCTTTGGAAACAGAGACTTTATATCTTTTACCCTAATCTTAGTTTTAAATCATTCTCTTCTTAGCATTAGTTGTGATTTTTAGCTTAGCTAGGTCTCTCCTGCTGTGATAAAGATCATGACCAAAAGTATGGCAGCAAGAAGGGGGTGTGGGACATCTGACATGTGGCATCCATCGCTGAGCAAAGTCAGGGCAGGAACCCAGAGGCAGCCTGAAGCAGAGACCCCAGAGAAACTGCACAGAGGACGACCATGTCGGGGGTGGCAGCTTCCGCTGCAAGCCTGGCCCTCCCGCATCAACCACCAGTTAAGAAATCACACCATAGGCTTGTCCACAGGCCGATCTGGTGGGGGCATAGTCTCAGTTGAAGTCCTTCTTGAATAATCAGCCAGTGTCAAGTTTGACACAAAACTAGCCAGAACAATTCCTAGACATAGATATTTTCATACTTTCTGTTGCCTGGTATTTTATCATTTCCCGCAGCTGTCTATGTGGTGAGGTAGCGTTTGTCTGGGGCAGAGCATAGGGTTCCTATACAGCAAGGGTATACAAGCAATGTCTGTGTATTAGCGGCCTTCTCTGCTGTAAGGGGCTGCAAGGATGATGCTTCCCCCACCTGTCAAGTTGGTGAAGCTTACCTATATTTCCAGTTATTTAGGTGCTGCAATACTACCATAAGCTTTTTTTTTTTTTTTTAAATTAAAAGTTTGTTGTGTCTTGAATGTGAAATGTCCCCCATAGGACGATGTGTTTGGACATCTAGTGCTGTTTGGGAGAAGGGAAGAAGGGCCTACATGCAGAGCTTGGGTCCCTGGGGTATGTAAGATGAGGCTTGAGGGTTACAGCTTGGCCCTGCTGCTATTACACCTCTTTGCTTCCTGCTTGCTGCTGGGTAGAGCCACACCCCTCCTGCTGCTACAGCTGTGAGCTGCTTCCACTCCATCCCTGCTCTACCATGAGACCCACAGACCTCCACCTGCCTCTGCCTCCTAAGTGCTGGGATTAAAGGTGTGTGCCACCACACCTGGCCAAACAATTTTGTTTATATTTGCTCTAGTCAGTAAATGCAGAGATTAACCATTGAGGAGAAAGGGCTGTTCTCTGAGAGTTACAAACAGCACCTTCCCAGAGTGGGACGAAAGCTCAGAGCTAAGAGCTAGTCTGGGAAAATATCCACCACACATTCTCATCTGTAGGAGGAAATCAATATTCTTTCAGCTCTTTATTTGACCTGAGAAAAGTCAAGAATATGGGGAATGTGATAAGTAGGTCCTTGGATTCAGGTGAATTGCAAAGTAAGGCATAGCTAGAGGAATGGAAAACTTATAAATAGAAAAAGCATCCTTCTGAATATTTTTCCTCCCACTTCCTCCATCTTCTTCCTTCCTCTTTCCCTTCATTCCCTTTTATTGATCTTCCTTTTCTTCCCACAATTTATCTTTTCTTGTATATACATCAGTTACAGGGGTAGTTGTGATAAGATGGGTTTGAAATACTTCTTATTGATGGGTTATCAGAGATTGGGAAGGCCCAGAAGTGGTTAGGGTTCGGGCTGAGGGGTGGGCATGTGAGGAAGTGGATAGCTTGATCTTGGCTCTAATAGGAGCTCAGGCTGAATCTATCCAGCTTTCTTTATTTCTCCTTATTTCTTGTTGGGAAGCTGATCTTATTAGTTACCTTTGTGGCACTGTGACCAAACACTGGACAAAACATGGGAAGTGTTTTTCCCCCTCCACTACTTCGGAGGGTGCCAGTCCACTATGGTGGGGAGGGAATCGAGGGGCGGGAACACATGGAGGAGGGTGGGCCAATACTACTTTAGAACATAAGCCACTGAGGGACACTGAAGAGTTCAACAACACTAATGTTGCGTGAAACATCAGTCGAACTCAGGCTAAAAGTGGGTGGTGTTGGCTGTCGTACAGACATGTGCCAAAGGGAAGGGAAACCTGAAACACAACGCTGGCTTGACTCAGTTCGCCAGGATGGAAGGCAGGAGGATTCAGAACTTTGTACTCCCACTGGTGGAGACAGGCTCAGAGGAGCCCTGTCCACGGTGCTGAAGAAGGTGGCTCTTTGTCAGTGGTTCTTAACCTTCCTAAAATTGTTCCTCTTGTGGTGATCCCCAAACGTGAAATTAGTTCTTTGCTACTTCATAAGCATCATTTTGCTGCTGTTACGAATAGTAATTTAAATAGATGCTATCCACAATATCTGCTATGTGACCTATGTGAAAGAGTCATTCTTCCCCAAGGGGCTCTCCATCCGCATGCTGAGAACCACTGCTCTTTCTGGTCAGATCGGTAGATGGGCTTTAGATTTGGGGCTGAGAATCCAGCCTCTAGGTCACGTGACTAAAGGAAACTGAAGTTTGTTAGTTTTAGCTGACAGGCTCTTTCAACAGGAGAACCCCTGAAAGAAGTGTTATTTTTCTTAGTCCCTCTTACAGCGTTTGCTTTGCTGAAGCACAGTGATATAGAGGAACGAGAGGTGTGGAGATCACATAGACTTGTTTTGTATACCTACTTGGTTTGGCTTGTAGTAAAGAATAGTTCTGGGTAACATTATGCTAACGAAATTAAAAGGATTATTAAAATAGTCTTCCTTGGCTGTAGCAGAGGTTTGTAACACTTTAAAATTACAGTCAAGAATACAAACAGGCATGCTACCAGGTGATGCTGTATTAAATACATGGAACAAAATGTTCTAGGATTAATTTGCGTTTTACCTCTGAGGATACCAAGTGATGGATCAGTTTCATCATGCACCCCAAAATTACAGTTAATCATAAAAAGGTCACATGCTCCATTGCTTTACAAGAAAAAATTTATTTTGACTCTAAGACATTTTTAAGCTTTGTGAGTGATTGGTGGAAGGTGTAGTCTTTTGTACCACAGAGGGCCGCTGGCTAGAATTATGGCTCCCATTAACAAGAATGCAAGTGGAATAATTTCATTTCAAAAGTCATATCTTAAGGGCAAATGGGTCGGTGATTAAACTGAACACACAAAGCCTATAATAACCTCTATATATGTATCCCTTGTGGATGACCTCACTTGTTTTCCTCAGGACTTTTGTTTCTCAGACATTTACCACTGAGTTAAGATATACCGATCACAGTAATGAGGTGATTGACTATGCCATTGTGGTTTTCTGATGAAAGTATCCTCACACAGGAGGCTGCATATTGACATGTCTTCCTAAACTGAAATATTATACAGAGGGCAAAAGGATTAGATAGCTGTGTCAAGTAATTTGATGACAAGAAAAGTATCATAGATCAGCAGCACTGAGCTTCTGTAGCAAAAACACAAGTCCAATAATGATGAAAACAATGTTCCTCAAAGCTCTTAGGCACATATTCGAGTTAGAATAGCTCTTCAGGCTGGAAATAGTGGAAACATTATGAATATTTACTTAAAGAGTTGTTCTGACCTGATAATTCTGAACAATTGGCAGAAACAGCAGTTTGTGCTTTGGCTCATAAAAAGGAGATGCTAGTCCAGGAGGCTACAGCTGTTTTCAGTACAGTTTGATACTGAAGCCCGCTCATTTCTAATGCCCCTGGGAGTTCCATTAGCTCTGGCCTTCCTGGCATTCTCTTATCACTTGCTACACCCTTGTCATTCAGAGGACATCGAAAGCCTTTCATTCTCATCTTACAGAAGGCAAAGCGTCCTTACCAATAGGAAAAATGGTTGGCCTCCATGTTGCTTAGTGAATGAATGAATGTGTTATCATTCCCTATGGTCAACACAATGAACGAAAGAAACTCTGGGATAAGAGTGTTTGTTTCCGCTTACAGCTTAGTCATCTTAAAGGGAGTCAACTCAGGAACTCAAGGCAGGAAGTTGGAGGCAGGAAGTTGGAGGCAGGAACTGAGGCAGAGGGCAGAGAAGAATGCTGCTTCCTGGCTTGCTTGGTCTGCTTTCTTATCTGACCCAGGACCACAGCTAAGGGGTGGGACTGCCAACAGTGGACTGTGCCCTCCTATGCCAGTTGTGAATCGAGAAAATGCACTTAAGACTTGCCTAAAGGTCTGATGGAGCAATTCCTCAACTGATACTCTCCTTCCCAGCTGACTATAGTTTGTGTTAAGATGACAAAAACCAAAAACCAAAAAAACTAGCCAGCACAATTCTATATGTGCCATCTGAGGCTGTTTTCTTCAGAACTTACTTCTTTTTCACGCTTTAGACCTAACATGAATTGCATTTTCTATTGTTTATTGCATGTCCTAAACACTTCTTTCAAATTCATCATGTCTGATATGAAATTAATTTTCTTCCTTAAGCCACAAGATCCTTCGTTGTTCTATATCCGACAGTCCATGATCCCACCTATGTTTTTATTAACTCAGTCTAGATTTTTTTTTTAAATCATCATCTCTGCTTCCCATACCTACTGAGCCAGGAAATCACATTCATTTGGGCTCCTTAAGATCTCTCATTTCACTCCCTCTTTGTAGTTCCCGGAATGCTGCCCTAGTTCAGAATGTGATGTCTAAGTTGCTATTTGAGCACATTTTAAGACACCCATGGCTGTTGGTGTACTTTAAAAAAAAAACTCTTTTATTTATGTTTGTTATATCTTTTTCTTCCTGCTCCACTCCAATCCTTTCCAACACCCCAACACCAGGTAGGAGAGAGAAAGGGTTAGGGGGAGAGGTGGCGCAGTTCTCATAGCTGCTTCCTGCTGGTTAGGGTTCAGATTCCCTGGAGCCAGTCCAGTCCTTGTTTCAGGAGATCTCCAACTTCTTGTCTCACTGCATCAACAGCAACAGGAGCTGCAGAGGGTAAACAGCAGCAGCCTTGTTCTTTCTCGGAGCTCCTCCACGCTCTGGGCTCTGGCATTTATTCTCTCGCCGGAGTCCTCAGATTTAAACTATCTGCAGCTGGCAAAGAGCTCCTCTCAGAGCCTACATGAAACAAACAGTCTGCAGCTGTGGATTATTTGAATAAGTCCCATATCCCACACCTGGGACCAAAACAAAAACATGTTTATATCCACAATATTTTCCCCCTTTCTGTTTTTTTTTTTTTTAAGGTTTTTCTTTTAATATAAATGAAACTTGTGTTTGCTTTCTTAAAAGGAGATAATCAAGGAAAGAAAACCTTTTGGATCAATAATTTCTTTTATAACCTTATGATGTTCAGCTGTTCTTGTCTGGACAGATCATACCTTTTGCTGTTGAGCCTTGAGCTAGGTTCCTAATGGCCAGAAGTTATCCAGACTTTCTTGCAGAGAACCCAATGCTGCCAGAAATGGCTCTTTCACTTCTCTGGCAGAACCTACCATATTCCTCAGAGTTAAAGCATTGGCCATTTTAGGCTCTGAGGCTGCACTGAGCATTTCGATATCTAAAACTTTTGGCAGCTACTGGGAAAGCTAATGGTGTTAATCTCTTAACCTGAGGCTGCTCCTCTGGCAGCTCAGTTTGCTCAAGATTAACCCCTTTTCTTGAAACAGGCTCTTTACCTTTAACCCTTCTTCTCCTCCCAGCTCCCCAGCCTGCCCAGAGTCTGTGGGAACTTTACACCAAAGGAGCAGGGCTGGGTGGCAATTGTGGAGAATTCTGGATCTTACCGAGTGTTTTCCCTTTACCAATGATCCTTTTGCTTTCCAAGCATTTTAACCTCTACTTGCTAAATTTCGAGTTTCATTGCCAACTCTGCAATGAAACAAAACCAGAGAATCCCCTCAGAGAGTAAAGAGGGAATAAAATGAGCATTAGCAGCCACAGTAAACCTTATGCTCATGTCCTGAAACAGTATATTCATCTCTTCGTACCTCCTGTCTCATGTATAGCATTACTCAGTATTTTAAGCCCAACATCTGGACACCATTTGTTGTTTAAAAATAATGATGAAAATCCCAACCATTCTATTTTACCAATAAAGACTCAAGAGCTAGATGCTGAGGTGAAAACCTGCTAGCTTAGAAAGGCAGAGAAGGTAACCAGCCAATCTTCCTTGTCAGCTCAGTTCTGAATAAAAACAAAACAAAACAAAACAAAACAAAAAACAAAACAAAACAAAACAAAAAAACAAAAAAAACAAAGGCTCAGTAGTATAACTGACAGCCCCAGAGGAAAAAGCCAAAAAACACAAGGTTGAAGGCTTGCTAGTTCAAAGCCCCCAAAACCAGAGGGCCGAGGAGCTGAAGCCTAAGCTAAAGCCAGAGGTTGAGCTAAAAACTCTTCTCCATGCTGTCTTAAATACCCCTCAACTCAAAGCCTCTCCTACTCTTTAACCCTGTTGGCCAGTTTCTTGCTCCACTTTATTAGATCTGGTGTACAGACAGCTCTTAGATTAAAGGTGTGTGCTTGGGCTGGGTGAACCACATTATAATCACATGCTTACAATAAACAGAAAGTTCTTGGATTAAATGTGTGATAGGGCTCAACCAAACCAAACAATAAACAGGGTTTTACAGTTCACAATTTTGGGGATCACAGTGGGATCATATATCCTGCAACACATGGCCAAGTCATTTTTTCATCCAAAGTGCGCATCAGTGATGTGTGGGGAAAGGAGTGTGTTTGCCTCTGTGTGCTCCCACAGAGCCCAGCCTCCCAGGGCAAGGCATACCTCACGTGAAAGCACTTCTGACATTTTGGTGTGTCTTGTATATGGAAGTGCTTTGCACTTAATTCAGTTATGACCTAATTGGTGAGATCTATTTAATATTCTGGAAGAAATTCCTTCAGGTTCCTTCTTTCCCATAATGAATTTTTTAAGGGCGACATTCAAAAATCAAGGTCAGCTCCCAAAGGCATCCTTTGCCTTATGTCACGGGATAGCGCTTCTACACCAATCTTATTCAAAGTTAAAAGTTTTTGTTTCATGTAAAAACTAGCTGTAATAGATGTCATTAAAAATTATACTACATAGAATACAAAGGATCCTAGTGACATTTTCTCCCACGGCAGAACCCTGTAGACGAATGTAGATATCTGCAGCGGTGGTCCTGGAACATTTGGCACAACAGAAGACATTTCCAGCCCGCCAGAGAGCTGTCCTCAGCTCTGTTATGTGCAACCCTTGGTCTGCTTTGCTCAGTTTTAAAAATAGTCTATACATATATGCAGTGTATTGTAGCCTCAACCAAACATCTAACCCTCAAAGAGACTGAAATTGCAAAATGTGTGTTTCTGCCTGGTAGAGTGAAGCCTCAGCACCTTTCTCTTGTCTGATGGAAAGATTTGGCTTTGGCAAGGGGCTCTTCTTTTCTTCTTCTTTTTTAAAATTTAATTTAATTTTATTAATTACACTTTAATCATTTTGTATCCCCCCATAAGCTCCTCCCTCCTCTCCTCCCAATTCCACCCTCCCTCCCCCTTCTTCACGCATGCTCCTCCCCAAGTCCACTGATAGGGGAGGTCCTCCTCTCCTTCCTTCTGATCTTAGTCTATCAGATCACATCAGGAGTGGCTGCATTGTCATCTTCTGTGGCCTGGTAAGGCTGCTTCCCCCCTCAGGGGGAGGTGATCAAAGAGCAGGCCAATCAGATTATGTCAGAGGCAGTCCCTCTTCCCATTACTATGTAACCCACTTGGACACTGAAATGCCATGGGCTACATCTGTGCAGGGGTCTTAGGTTATCTCCATTCCGGGTACTTGGTTGGAGTATGAGTCTCTCGGAAGACCCCTGTATTAAAATTTTCTGGTTCTGTTGCTCTCCTTGTGTGGTTCCTGTCCTCTCCAGCTCTTACTATTTCCCACTTCTTACATAAGATTCCATGCACTCTGCCCAACAGTTAGCCATAAGTCTCAGCGTCTGCTTTAATAGTCTGCAGGCCTTTCAGAGGCCCTCTGTGGCAGGTTCCTAGGTTGTTTCCTGTTTTCTTCTTCTTCTGATGTCCATCCTTTTTTTCTTCTTTTTATCTGTTTTTTTTTTTTTAATATTTGAAAACAGAAACTCATGAGTAGGTAGGAAGGCTTAGTTTTTGCCTTTACAGAGGAAGGAAGGATTCTGAGCAGCAGAGTGAGGTGAGCTCCTTACTGTAGGGTTTTGTGTATGAGATACAGAGGGACCAGAATGCCTGTGGCATCTCCAGTAAATACTAGGTAGTTTCTAGGTGTGACGGAGGAGTGGGGAGGCCACCAGGTCTGCTTTACTGGGAGGCCTCCTCCAGCATATTTAAAATGCACTAGATCTGCATAACAGCTGTCACCTGTCCTTTTGGGACTGTCTTGCACACAGTACAGAGGGCCTGTAGTGCTCATATAAGCCCAGTAGGAACTTGCTTCTGTGTGACTGTGATTAGGAAAAAATAACCGTATCTGCAGGTGAATTGCCTTCCCCATTTGATTGACAGTTTCAGAACCTTCGGTCTGTCAATATTTAAGATTTCTTTTGAAAATTATTAATTTTGTTGTTACTCTCTGTCTGTCTCTCTCTGTGTGTGCCATGACATGCATGTAGAGGTCAGAAGACAATTTTATGGAGTCAATTGTCCACTTATACCTACTCAGGTTATCAGGTTTTGGGTGGCAATGCCTTTACCCATTAAATCATCTCACCAGCCTAAGTAAGACTTCTGTTCTCATAATACACCCAAAGCTAGGATAGTATTCTCTCCCCACCCCTCAGCAGCCTCTATTGAAGATGCTCAGAAAGAAGATGAGGTAGAATAGAATGAAAACTGTGAGCATCTATAACAGCCACATAAATTAATCTCTATTATGAATCTTTACCACTAACTAACATTATCAGACTGCTTTCTGTGTGTTGAATTTTTGAATTTTTGCAACTGTGCTTTTACATCTTGTCCTGTTGTTTATCAGCTGAGAATACTAATTTCCCTGAGGATCCTAATTAGAATAATAATCAGCACTTAGAACAAAGCTCTTCCACTCCCTGGGAGCGTCTCATCTGTGCAGCCCCTCTTTGCAGATGTGTGTGCAGCTTTGATCTTTACGCACGAGGCTCTGAGTTGATCCTCCAGGTAAGGGCTGCACCTCCAGTGTGGCTGCGTGGATCGCTCTAGCTTTCACTTCTTCCTGGGGAGAAACTTTCAGGTTTGTACATAAATCTTGATGTCTGTTGGTTTTCTAATTAGTCAGCTTATGCTTTTATCTTTTAATCCTTTCCCCGTTTTCCTTGGGTTGATTTTGTGCTTCCAAACTGCCTTTGGCATTTACTGTTTGTTCTGACTCCCAGGGAAGAATGATGATTTTGAACTTTTTCTGGTACATTCATTTTTCTCAAAGCCCAGATTGAAAATATTAACACACTGAAAATGGCAATACGCAGTAGAACACATTATTTCCAATGATATTAATAAGAAAAGAGTCCCTCAAAGTGGCAGTGGAGAAGGTGGGGGAGGGAGGTCGGGCTCTGTCCAGCTCTTGAAGTTGGGCTCCTGACTCTCCCTCTGGATAATTCTGGTCCTGGATCTGCTTGTCTTTTGAGGTGGATGGGTGTGGCCCAGCCATGCACCAGTTTGTATACGGGGTGGGATGGGTACACAAGTCTCTCTTTGTTCCTTGTAGGGCACCAGAAGTTCTCCGAGCATTGTGCAGCAGTAGGGAATTCAGAGTCTCCCTTTCTCAAACTTGTTCATATTTTCTAAGACAAAAACCCCACTATCCATTTCCTCTGAATGAACCCTCTTCAGAATACTACTTTAGCTTAATTATTGTATTAGGTGTTTAATATTTACTATTGCTACATCTTTTAGTAAGGCTTTGGTTAATCCTAAACAGCTGTTTAACCAAATCACCACACAGACACTGGGATTTATTTAATTAACCTAGAGCACAATGCTGGGCAATAGTTGTTCCATCCTAAACCTCCAAGCCCATGTAATTTCCTACCATTCAGTTTTTACCCGTTATACTTGCTTTTAGTGATATATTAGGTCCAGATCATTCCTGCCTCTGCTCTCCCAGCTTCTGCCCCTCTCCCAGCTCCTGCTCCTCTCTACTCCTCCTCTGCCTCCCACTTCTTCCTGTCCTCTGGCTCCTCCCCTCTCCCTCCTACTCCTTCCTCTCCATTGCTCAACATTGTGGCTGGTTGTTTTATTTTGGCATGTTTACACAAAGTTGGGACAGGTGATGCTTAGAATAAACATCTAAACATCACAATGCAATGTCTGAAACCAGATAGTGGGGGAGAGAAATCATCATTTGAATGAACAAGGGTAAGGTATATACATTTCAAAAGAACATTATACCAACACTTAGTAAAACTTCATTTGAGTGCAAGAGAAATATGGGAGTGTTTTTTCTCTGTCAATACTGAATTTGTTTCAAAACTGTTCTATTAGCTTAGGCCTTGGATGTTGGGGAGAAAGTATTGGAAATGGGGAATGTGTGGAGAATGCTCATAGGATATTCTCAAAGTAGGGGTTCAGCTATCAAGCTTATTAAACTTTCTTCCCTAAATAACTCTGACTCCCAAGCACAACAGTGAGTTTGTTACACGCTGCCCTTCAGCAGTGGGCCACAATGCAGCCAGCACAGTTTGTGTGGGTGAATTTCAGTATATTCAACCTTCAGTTTTTGCAAACAGTGTTTAATGAGGGCTCATCATATCATTCCTTCAGTCACACTGAAAAGAAAGGAAGACCACAAGTTCTTATGTAAACATGTTAATTTTTATTTGGTCCCTTGAACCAACAAAAATGATAATGGGTTAGTTGGGTAGAGCCTAAACAGATGACAGGCCATCCTCATGGATGCCCGGTGCTGCTATGTGACTTCATAAATGTTTGTGAGATGTTTCAGCCACTATGATAGGCAGCAGGCAGGCCGACTGGAGGTATTCATCCACAGTTCTTCACTCTTTTACCATGTGACTGAACGGCACCCTTCCATGTGACTCTGTTGGGCTGTGCGAATTGAACATAAACAAATACAGTACAGGCAAGGGCTTGAAAAGAAAAGGTTCTCTTTCAAAACAATTAAACATTTTTTCTTAGGAAAAGGAGAGGGGGAAGAGGGAGGGAGTGAGGATGGAACTGGGAGGGGAGGAGGGATGGGGCTACAACAAGAATGTAAAGTGAATAAATTTTTTTTAAATCAAGTGTTTTATGTATGTATTTGTTGTGTGTGTGTGCGCACACACACATGTGTACATGCAAAGGTACATGTCAGCACCTAAAAAGACCAGTAGAGAAAGTTGGGACTCTTGGTGCTGCATTATGGGAAGTTGCAAGCTACCCAACGTGGGTGCTGGGAACTGAACCCTAGTCCTACGGAGCAGGAATGTTCTCTTTTAACATCTTTGTCATATCAAGAAAATGGTCTCAGGCTACCTAGATGTAGGATGGAGATTCATGGATCAGGAAAACATTCCAGTGGTGTGAACTGCGCTCATCCTAGTTCAGGCGACAAAAGGCCGGGCCTCAGCAGAGACAACTCACACACATGAGTCATGCTTCGGCACAGCTGTGCACACCGAGGCCTGGCTGCTCTCAGTCGCAGCTAGCTGACCCCACGTGTTTAGCTGACTCATGAGCTGAGTCACTGTTGGTTGTCTACCACCGAAAGGTCAAGGCTTTAAAAGATTTCATGAATAAACCTGAGGCCAGGTAGAGTCCTGCTGAGATTTGACCAAGGTCTTCTGATGCCCTTGAATTAATATCATACGTCAATTACAGCCTGTAAAATTAACAAGAATTTTTAAAATTTATTTATATGGCAGAGTTTTGCTGTGTAATCTTGGCTGGTCTGGAAGCCACCATTTTCCCATTTTTACCTCCCAAGTGCTAAGACTAAAGGTGTTCACCACCATGCCTGGACTTTTCTCTGCATGTGTATATGTGTGGGTATGCGCATTCGTTTGCGCGCGCGCATGCGCGCGCGCACACACACACACACACATGCATGCATGAGCATGTGTTTAGATGCTGCTCAAGTCAGGGCCTCGGCCTCGTGCGGTAGAAACACTACAACCGAGCCACATCCTCAACTCAGTCTCTCCAGAAATAACCGTGGCTTTCCCACCTCCAGTGCTGACCCTGAAAGACACAGTGGACAGGAAAAGAAAAACAGAAGTACATTTAAAAGCAAAGCTATTAAAAACTTGGTGTTTCTTCCATTTCCTAAATTTGTTGTTTCCTTTTACTTATTTTAAGCTCAAATTGCACCTCACTCAAGAATTCACTCCCTTCTATTTCCATGGTATAAGCCATGAAGACTTCATGGGAACATAAAAACAACTCTTACCTTACTTAGGCGAAGAAAATAAGATATTATGTGGTTTTCTCTGCTGGTGTAAATGAGCAGATTAAGCATAAGTAGGACACTGAACACAGCTCCATTTCCCCAACACAAAAATAGTGCATTTGGCCACTTTTTTATGTTTTAGTACATTTTTCCAGCAGCCTTTTATTATATATAAAAACCCTATCTCTGTTGCTTATAGAAGTTTTAAAATCATTTCACAGCTGAGTGAAACCCTAAACAGAGCTATCTTAGTGTAATGAAGCAGAAAGCGATTGATTCTTAACAAGACTGGTATATGGTGACAAACAGCTTATAAAAATCCCATCTGCTACAAAATGCTTCTATTTTACTTGCCTTAGCATCTAAATAGTACATTTCCTATTGCTTGTCAGAAACAACAGAGGGAAATAAAAAGCCTTCCCCACCATCAAATTGTTCTCTGACAAGAAAAGCACTCAGCAACAGAACCAAAAAATCTGATCACAGGGGTCTTTCCTGAGACTGATACTCCAACCAAGGACTATGCACAGAGATAACCTAAGACCCCTGCACAGATGTAGCCCATGGCAGCTCAGTATCCAAGTGGGTTCCATTATAATAGGAACAGGGACTGTCTCTGACATGAACTGATTGGCCTGCTCTTTAATTACCTCCCTCTGAGGGGGAAGCAGCATTACCAGGCCACAGAAGAAGACACTGCAGCCACTCCTGATGAGACCTAATTGACTAGGATCAGAAGGAAGGAAAAGAAGTCCTCACCTATCAGTGGACTTGGGGAGGGGCATGCATGGGAGGAGGAAAGGAACCACAGGGGGGATACAAAGTGAATAAAGTGTAATTAATGAGGAATTTTAAAAAAAGAACAAAAAAAAAAACAAAAAAAAAGAAAGAAAAGCATTCAGTTGCACTGTGATGAGATCCCTGCTCAGGACCAACCGGGTCTGCTGAGGCCTTCTGAGCGGCCATGGAGATTGGACCACAACCTTGTTCCTTCCAGGAGCTCACGCAGTAATGTAACAGCTTTTCCGATGTTGCATCAAAGACCGGCCAGTGTTCTACTATGTTTAGCTTTAGCATTTGTTTAGTAGAAACAAAATCCCCGACCAGAGGCAGAGCTCAGGGCTGCGTGAGCAGTAGGTTGGCCTGCTATGATTTAGCAGGACCGTTGCTGACATCTTCCATCTTTGGTTCTCTGTGATTCTACGCTGTATATCTATTTTCTTTTTTTTTTGGCATGGCTTCTTCATGTCACTAATTTAAAATTTCATCCAAATGATTGTTTTGTAACAGTTTGCTTAAATGCCTGGCTGCTTACATGGACACTGAGAATCCAAAGTCAGGTCCTCATGCTTGAATGCCTTTTGAGACATCTCCTGGGTTTTACAGAAAACAAATGAACCAGAACATTCAACAACTTTTCAAAATTTCACATATCTATCGGTAATCTATCCCCACGTTCAAAGCATATGCATAATCTTCTGTGAAAAAAATAATCTAACTTCTTCCATTATGATATAAAAATCCATTACTTCCTGGCTTATTTTGTTTTTAGGATATGGGAAACTTTCTTGCAAAGAGACTATAAAACTGATATTTAAAACCATTTACCCGCAAGTAAAATGTTGTGAAGTTCTCTGGTCTTTTGAAGAGGCCTTTCAAGAACTGGTGGTGACACAGTCCCCATTTGCACACCACTGGGCAGAACTCTGTTACAAAGGATGTTGCAAGAGTGCTTCCCGTTATGTTACATAGTCAGCAAGGGGTCGATGATGTCATCATCCTTAGAGGATCTCTGTGAGGCGAGGTTATGACACCTTTATAACACAAAAGGGATGTGTGGGCTAAAAGAGGTTTGCATTTCACAGGAGCTGAGGTTTCAGTCTGAAGCTTTTAATTTAAGTTGTAGTGCCTCGTAGAATATGCAGAGGGGTGAGGAGCATGCAAAGGGCACCGAACTAGGAATCAACGCTTGGCTTTATTCTGATAACAGCTCTATCATCCTGGGCATGTTTCAGTGATAGAATGGTTGGACCAAATTCAGACTTCATCAAACTCATGGCTGCGATCTGAATAGACATTATAAATACGAAAGCATAGCTACAGGAGGGTAGGGTACCAATAATGTGTCTACAGCGCTCCAGTGCTTTGCTTGCTTAGAGTATTTAATGTCACTCTACTGTCTGAACATCCAAACTGTTTGCCCTTTTTCTTCTAACGAACATTTGGATTGTCCCTGATATTTTGGCTATTCTGAACAGAGATGCAAAGAACCTCCTTGTAGAAAGTTTTGTGACCACGTGGATGCATTTCTCTTAGGGCTATAAACAGGGGTGATATTTATTTACTCAACAAAAACGGAGTAACTACTATGTATTCTGCATTGTTTTAAGTCTTAGCAGTAAAATCGTGAATGAACCTGAAACATATCTGCTCTCATGAAGCTATGGAATGTTAGGAGACAGCTGATTAACAATCGTCGTGAAGGATATAGCCCTGGAGCTACGCTGAAGACGAGTGGAAGGTGGTGACAGGGTAGAAAGGAGAGAGCAACGGCTGCTGTTGACACAAAAGGGGCCTTCTGAGGTGACATGGAACTGAGACCACCCTCCCACGGGATGGGGGTGCCAGTCCCATGAAGGGAGCACAGGCGAAGGGCGTAGCACAGTGCAGTACAGCAGCATGTAAGCAATCCTTACTAATAACCTGTAAGAAGCCCATCCGGGGAGGGTCCTTAGACATCAGATGGTACACCTTTTCCCTTTGTGCATGGATAAACCAGGCTCGGATTCTCAGTCAGCAGTGGGCCTAGCGGGGGGAATGGGCCGTTCCATGCACCTGACTCCAGTCTTCTTTCAGCTGGCTTTGATAACTCACGAGTCCCGGCTGCAGCAGTGGCCATGCTGCTTTACTTTTACTCTTGCAGTGCTATAAGGTAAAAGTGTCAACCTGCCTATATTTTTAGTCACAAGAGAATGAAGCCTTGAGCAGGTTGGATGCTTCATCCCATAGTTGTAGAAAATGACTGAGAGAGAATTTGATCTCAGATCTGTTGAACCCCAGCGTCTGAGCCTTTAACTGTAGAGCTACATGACCTTGTGACTGTGTTTTTATGCATTTTCTAGTTTTTGGAAGATGTTTTCTACATTTTTCTACATGACTAAGCAAAAATGTTTCTAGAAATAGTTGTCGTTATAATAAAATTTTAAATCGAGTGATCAGAATTTTGAATCAAGTAACAACTGACAGAAGACGGGACTGTAAAATACAGACTCATTAAAGTGACTTTTACAGGATAGCTTTCAGCTACTAAAAGAAGAAGAAGCTAGGCTGTAAATATGAGCACATTGATCTTGGTGTGTTGTACATTATTGATGCAGACTGTTGTATTAGCCTTGTTGCAATTCTTCCCTGGTTACTTGTAAAATAAGTGTTATGCACACTGGAAAAGAGACAAGGTGGTTAGGAGGCCAGAGTCTTGAGCATAGACTGGAAATGGGTTAGAAGTGACAGTGCTCATTAAAAATAATGAAAAGGACAAAAGACGGTTCCCAAGGGCTGTCACTCACCAGTGTGCGTTTAGTGATCCCACACGTGATTAGTTCTTGTTTTCATTAGACAAGTAAGGGGGCGGGCTGGATCTTGCCCAACAGAGCTCAGATGTCTAGTAAATATTCTTCTTCAGTAAACAGTTTTTGTTACTATTGTGGACTCCAGATGCTTAGATTTTAATCTTGGAGGAAAGAACGAACAAGTTGGACTCTACTGAGACTCCACTCCAGTCCTTTGAAATAGAAAGTGTGTTAAAGCCAGGGATGTTTGTGAATTCCCAGTCTTTGTGGGCATCCATGCAGTGAGAACACAGGCTGCTGAAGGACCACTGAGGCTGAGAAGCTGGCATCACGCCTCATCCCGTGTTTGCAGGACCATGTTCAATCTCTGGTGAGACATCTCACCAGATTTTATTTCCAGTCCCTTTTCACCCTCAGTTGTCCCCTTTCTTTCCTCTTCCTCTTTGGTATGCAAAAGCATATCATTTTAATTTCCTTCGTAATGAACACAAGCCCCTTCGATATTAAAACCATTCTTTTAAGGAACGATGTGAGATGAGAATTCTCTTCGAACTCCATCCTCTGTCTGCCGCCACTCCCGATATCTTCAACTCCCATCCATTTGCCATTTATGATGACAGCTTTGGCGACACTCTCTTCAGAGGCTGCCATTCTTCATGTGGAAGGGCTTCTTTGGTGGCACAAAGATAAAGACAGCTACATTTCCTGTCCTACAGCCCAGGCCTACTGTGTCAGAGGTGAAAGGAGCTGAGCTTGGCATCTCTTGCTGGTCCAGTGCCAGGGTCTCACTATGCTGCAGTGCCCTTAGGCTATAATGCTGCCAAACTCTCACAAGCAAGCCAGAACAGTATTAGAATAGGTAAGATGGGTTGGTTTTATGGGACCATGGTTTTGCGTTCCTAGAATTTACAAAGAAAAAGGGTGATCACTGGCAGCAGTGATCGCACAAAGTGACAGCAGGTGTCTCAGGTGTGAGGGAGGAGATGAACACAAGACCACCCTGTGTTCTAAAATCAGTGTCTGCCCGCATGTTCCTCTTCCACAGAGGAAACAGCGCTGCATGAATAGAAACATTCTGACAAGGTGTGCGGCATGGGGGAAATTCTTATTCTCCTAAGTCTTAGGGATTTGGGGACCTCAGGATGTGGCACCCAACACAAATTCATGTTTATCTAGGGTGAAGGAGATACGAGTAAGTGATGGTAAGACCAGCTGAAAGATGTTTATGAAGTCTTGTGTTGAGCTCTATAACCAGGCAATGGGTTTCATGTTAGAAATGAACAACAAAAGCAAAGCAGCCCTCCTAGGTGGAGCTCCACTGGGTGAGTTAAATAAGTGGGTGATCATAAAGTCTTCTCATTTACCTTCCTTTTCTCTTGATGTTGCTGGTAAGGCCTTTTGTTAATCTTCCCTGTTTCCTGTAAAGAAACACACTAAAGCTTTTCCTTCTTTTCCTCACGTTACTCCCATCCTTTTAGGAGTAAGGGTATGCAAATAATGCACATGCGGAATTGCAGTATGGGCAGTTCTGGCAAGAATGCAGAGCGAGGCGGGGACCGTGAGTGGTGGGCACGCTTCATGCACACATGGCACAGCCCAGTGTACCAGGAACAGCTGGTAAGTGTCAGCGATGGTTAGCCTGAATGGTAGAGCTGAGGGAAAGCACATTATGTTCAGCCTTCTTTCCACAGCTGTGGAAATCATGCTAAGCTGATGCAATGCAATGTGGGTAATGGTACTGAGGACGGAGAGCACGGGTGACTCAGGCCGAGATTATTTGGATGCGAGCAGGAGAACTGGTTCTAGGTGAAAAGGGGAGTAGTTGTTGGAAGGCTACGGAGGAATAGGACACCGAAAGAAATAGGTTTGGAGTGGAAACAGGACTGAGGGTGCTGGCCCAGAGGTTCAGGGAGCAGTAGCTCCTGTCTGGGCCCAATACAGTTCTGCTGTTAGTGAGCAGTGGCTCAGTGGGCACACTCCAGGAGGGGGTGCTTGACTGAAGCATAGTCATATTTTCCCTTCCCCTACTGTCACAGCTACAGCATAGCGCACTGCGCCCTTTGGAAGAGCAACAGTTCTGTAGTGGAACGCCTGAGAAACATTGTAAGAAGGGGGCAATAGTGTGCACATCTGCTCACTGAAGTAATTGCCCACTAGACAGCTCAATGTGCCCTCAATTCTCTGCCTTATTCCCTACAGGCTTTAGTTTGTAGTCAATGGAGTCTAGGAGGGGCACGAGAGGACATAGCATCATTGTCATGACACGGTTCACAACCCTCTGTGGTGTGGCATGGGCACAGGACATGAGCTTTCAGGCTGTTACTAGCAGGAGAAATGTTAAATTTTAACCCACAGAAGGTGCCATGGTATAAACTCTTTCGTCTGTTTGGAAATCTGCCTAATGCTAGGCACGATTTTCTAGAGGAACAGAAGTACTGAAAGAGTATCAATGGCCACCCACCTCCAGGAGACACTGAGAACCTCATAGACGCTCGTTTCAAAAGGCAGAGTGTGATAGCAGCATCACACAGTGACACCGTGGGAGCTTCCTGGAGAGTTGTGGGGCCAGGATTGTGCTGGGAGTCTGGGGAAGCTAGACTCTGGCATCAGGAAGCTGGCAGCAGCCAGGTACACAGTGTCCAGGAAGACACAGCTGACATGGGCCTGCACAGGTTTCATTTGGCTTTCTTTTTCATCTGGGCCGCTGAAGGAATGTGCCACACATGTTGAGGGGCTGGGCTGTCGGGGGTTAGGCAGGGCTAAAGGCCCTTCAGGGTCCTGAGATAGAACAGGGAACAATGAGCTATTCCCTGTCAGTCTTGCTTGGCAAGACCAATAACGGACTGGCACCAGGGCTGGGGTCAGGGGCTGGGGGCGAGGGCAGGGCCTTCGGTTTGATAGTTTCCCTGTGTTCAGTTTTGTGTGGATTAACTGTGTAGACACTTGAAGTGTTCATTCTGCATCGGTGGTTCAGCTTTTCCCAAGTTTCTTTAACAGCTTTCTGTTATTTTGAGGTAATTCCTCGAGGGTTGAGGAAGAGCTTGGCACATCTTCAGATGGATTCAGAGGCAGAGAAGGGAGATTGCAAAGTGAAGCATGTCTGTGGATAGAAAGGATGTGATGCAGAGAGCAAGAGATGAATGGCGCCTCTGTGGCCTTGTCATTTACTGGCTTGGTGGCCTTCCTGAAAAGTGGAGATAGGCCCTGTCCTGTCCAGCCACTGGCAGATCAGTTATGTAGGTAGTTGACAGAGGGTCTGCATGTAGCAGGAGTTCTGTGCGGCTATCTTTTAGGTTTTACACAAAGACATGATTATAGTAACTCATGAGACAAAACAATGAGAGAAAAGATTTTGAGTAAAAGCTTTGGGTATACAGTTGGGTGAGAGGGGCTTTGATTATTTATTAATTGATAACATACAACACAGATACATACTAAAAACATTTTAAATACTTTAGCACAGAATCATAGTAAGTGCTTTGTAAGCCCAGTGCCTGACCTGTGTGATTTGTCTACCAGAAACAATAATGCAATGCTTAGAAGAATCTATGGAAGAATGGCGTCCAGATAGAATGCTATTGTCTTTATTGTTACTGTATTCGACTGTCTTCAGAAGTCATCTGTGGTGTTCTGAACGAGTTTGGATATGGGGCACATTTAATACATCCTATTGAAATAGGTTGATAGAATTTGTAGACGGTCTGGATGTTTATTGAGAAATGTTTGGAGGAGGAGGTAGTGATTGGATGGAGCAGAGATGGGAAGGAGACGTGATGCCAGTCTGAAAGAGTTGCAGGGCTGCTGTTGAGAGCTACCTGTGTGCAGACATTGGCTCAGGGTGAAGAGGCTAATGAGGCTGTCCTCCCTGTATTGTATTCCTGCCTAGATGTTATTGTGTCTGAGAGGGGAGCCAGTGTTCCTGAGTCGGAGCTCTTGAGAATTTGTTAGGCAGTTCCAGTCTTTTGACTCCAACACTCAAGAAACGTTCTAGTAAACAAAAAAAAAAGCAGTTGAGGACCACTAAGTCCTTACTGGTTCCCATGGCTAATTTCTGTACAAGGGGACAGAATTGGTTTTTAGAACTTGGAGTCTCTTGATCAAGGAGATTATAACCAGCTAGGGGAAAGTGGTCAGATAGTGAGAGATTCTAAACATTAGGTGCCCATAGAATAAAGGAATGGGAGGAAAAATGGCTGTTCTTTCTTCATTGTGATAATACTACCTTGTTATTTGGAGTTCAGCAGTTAAGGGCATTCATGATGTTAGGATCAAACGTCTTCACACTGACACAGGAAGAGCTCTCTGAAGCTGCTTAGCCTAGCCTTTAACTTCCTTATGAGAGAAATCATGAGGCCTCTTATATTTAGAAAAATGGAGGGGCATGGAAAAACGTCTTGTCTCTGTCCCTAACAACCTCACTGTCTTGCCTGGAGACAGAAAGGAGAGCGATTGAAGAGTAGTGGGTCTTTTGGAGATAGTGCTGGAGAACTCCAGCAAACTTCCACCCAGAGACCTTGGTTCTCTGAGGGACACAGTGACAGTTCCCAGCATGCAGTCATACATAATGAAGACCATGGCAGAGTGCCCAGTGCACTGCAAGCTCCAGTGATGCCACTACGTCCTGGGAGGGGGTGAGGGAATGGCCATCAGCTTTGATATGATTTCAGGTATCCTTTTTTTCCTGCCCTTTTAGAGCTCCCTAAGCTACTAGCATCTTTTAGTAAAAACTATTTTATGTGTATGGGTGTTTTGTCTGTATGTTTGTCTGTGTACCACATGCATGCATTACTCACGGAGGACAGAAAAGGGTGTTAGATTCCCTGGTACTAGAGTTACAGATGGTTTTGAGTTGCCACAGAGGTGTTGGTACTCAAACCTGCTTCCTCAGGGCAAGCAGCCAGAACTCTCAACTGCTGAGCTGTCTTTCCAACCTGTTATAGGTATCCTTATTAAATTTAGTTCTCTAAGTGGTGAAAAAACAAGTAGCATTTATTTATAGATTTCCCTGGAGTGAACTTTCATGTTTAGAATTAAGCTGCAGAAAATAATGAAGAAAAAGTAGTTATAAATTACTATACTCATAATAAACAGATATCCTGATAATTAGTCTTAGAAGTGGGAGAATACAGTGCCTTAAGAAATTCATCTATCCTGAACACTTACACTGCAAGTTGGGCGGGTGGCCTTAATAAACATGAAATGCTATGGAAGGGACACTGGCCATTACATGACTAATAGGAAGGGAGCCCACCATATTCTAATTACATTTATACTAAATATTTCCTGCTTCCTCTCAACAATGTGAATTAGTTCTTGTAAATGTTACATAGTAACTGTCGGCTATCCCATACACACAGAGTACATTCCCTGTACTCTATGGCAGGGAGATGTGTTTTACGACTGTCTTAGCATTTTTATTATTGCAAGGAAACACCACAACCAAACCTACATGGAAAGGAAAGGGTTTATTCAGCTTATATTTCCACATCACTGTTGGACTGAAGGAAGTCAGGACAGGAACTCAAGCAGGGCAGGAACCTGAAGGCAGGAGCTGATGCAGAGGCCATGTTGCTTACTGGCTTGCTCCTCATTGCTTGCTCAGCCTGGTTTCTTATAGAACCCAGGACCACCAGCCCAGGGATGGCACCACTCACAATGGCTGGGCCTTCCCGCTTTAATCACTAATTAAGAAAATGCCTTGCAGCTGGATCTTCTGAAGGCTGATCTCAATTAAGGTTCCCTCCTTTCAGATGACTCTAGCTAGTGTCAAGTTGACATGAAACTAGCCAGGACAACAAATGTGTGGAAATTCCAACAACAGTTACAGATGACATTGTTTCATTTTTAAAGCACTTGATGAGTATAACACTATAATTTCTAACCTTTCACCAAAAAAGAATAAAATAATTATCCTGTCTAACTGAAACCTCTGTGATCAAACAATATGAAGAATTAAAGACAAAACTGACTGTTATGAAATCTCACACCCAGAATTACTTTGTGCAGGTCATACATATTTATAACGAAGCCGTTCTTTGATGTGCATTAATAACGTACCTTGGGACTGCACAAAGAATAATTCATAAATATTCTGGAAAGGGGGGAAGAAGCTATAATTAAATCACAGTAATTAGCATGGATATTGGGTTAGGATTGGAAGGAATAACAGATTCTTACTGAATGGTCTGGTATCTTGACTTCTCAGAAAGTCTCAGAAGGATAAGATTCAGCAAATGAAGGTGAGGTGCCGGAGAGTAACTTTCTGGGAAAATAGCATTTCCAAGACCTATGATCCCAATAAGCACCAACTTGGCATCTCCATCCACTTGCTAAATTTTAAAAATATTTGTCTGCCATGGAGCACAGTGTTAATTTCTCCAGTGAATTCAGAGCATGAGGCCAGCCAGGTTCCACCAAGTGTTTCACTCCTTAACTGAATTTAAAATGCAAAATTAGAGAGCACATAATGTTTCATCTATTTAAAAAGTAGCTTATTTTAATATTTAATCTTCATGATAGTTAGGACTCCTTTAATCTTCATGCAAAGCAGTTTGTCAAGTCTAAATTTATTAATAATTTAATTTTTCTTCCAGACTTGAAAGCCTTCACTGTGTGCTGGGTCATGGGTCTTGTATTAGTTTTCTGTCGTTTTGCTAAAAACACCACATCTAAAAGCAGCTGGTAGAGAGAGAGGTTATCTGGGTTTATGGTTCCAGAGCGATATGTGTATCATGGCAGGGAAGCAGGAGGCAGAATCGGGAAGCTGAGGGCTCACATCTCAGCCATGAACATGGGCGAAAGGAGCAAAGTGGAAGTGGTGGGAGGCTTCAGTCTCAAAGCCTGCTCCCAGCGTCATGCTTCCTCCAGCAAGGCTGCTCCACTTCAACCTCCCCAAACAGCATCAGCAGCCGGGGACCAAGGCTTAAAGGCCCCAAAGTGCAAGGTCACTTCTCATCACAGCATTGCAGGGCTTCCATGGAAATGTAGTATCAGCATTCACATTGCAAATGAGTGCTGGAATTTTGACCTGAGGAATTGTTTTTTTTTATTCTTTAGAATTGTATCTGTTTATTTATATTTTAGCAGTTGAGACAAAGTCTTGCTGTGGAATCCAGGTTGGCCTTGAATTCCTGATCCTCCTGCCTCCAGAGTCCTGGGATAAGAACGCGTGTCACCACATCTGGCTGCTATGTGTGTGTGTACCCAGAGGTTCAGGTGCCTCCAAGATTGCTCTTCCTTCTTTTCTCACTAGGAGAATGGGGCTGGCAGCTGCCCCAGTCACCTGATCCTGATGCCTTGGCTTCTCCTTCCTTTCCACTCTTCTCTCTAAACCAGAGTCCTTCTGCGACCTCAGTTGCTATGGAAAGCATTCATTTCCTTACTATTGCTTTAGAGAACCATCATTACCTGACAGGATTCGGTTTTCTCCTTCTCTAGTGTCCATCTCTCCCATCTTCTCTCCCCACGGCAGCAGAGGGGAAATGTCCTAAGTTACAAGCCAGCACTCAGTGTTCTTTCTACTTTTCAGTGTTCCGTTTCTTTAACATCTTTGTGTTTGATTAACTAATATCATAGCTCTCAGTACCTTGGCCCTGCCATGTCCAGCGAGTATCTCACTCTAATTCAACCGTGTTCCACACTGTTCCAACTTAAAAATCCCACTTTTAAATGTTTGTCCTGTCTCTAGATTATGTCCTTAGTCAGCCATGGAAACAGTTCTTCTGAGACAATGAACACTTTAATTAATTTTATTTCTACCCCTTAACCATCTCTCATCTTTATTTTCTCCCTCTCCACTCTGAATTCATTTCCACTGCTTTTACTGGTACATATTTATTGTATACAGTAGTGGGTTTCATGATGGTATTTTTATAAAATATATAATATGCTTTGACCATGTTCCCTCTTACATCCCAGATCCCTTCTTTTCTCCCTTACCCTCCTGTTAGTCCCCTTTGTTCCCATAGACAGTTTTATATCATCATATAATTTTTATGTAAATGCATCATTATAATTATGTCTGGAAATCCATACTTCTTCAAGGTCTCATCTTCTACTTTCTCCATGCGTATGTCCACGCAGTCAGTCCTGTGTGGTGTGCATAGTTGAAGGTTTGTGTCCTTCCAAAATGCAGGTGGAAATCAAGTCCCCATGTTTGTAGTAGTAAGAGGTAGAAGCCTTAGCAGGTGATTGAGCCATGAGGATAGATACCTTGTTAGCAGGACTCATGCCTTTTTTGACAGAGATTGGAGGAGCCTATTTGTTCCTTCCTCCTTGAAGGAGCAAGAAACGGCAACCTCTTTGAAGAGCAACACCAGGAGCAGACGTTGGTTTGCCTAGCGATTTGATCTTGAACTTTGCAGACCTCAGAACCATGAGGAAGGTATGTTTGCTGCCTATAAATTGTCCAGTGTGTTTGTTTTAACAGCGTGAATGGACCAAGACATCGTCTTAATGGAAACCCAGAGCAGCACAGCACTGTGCGCCTGCCAAGTGGTGGGCGCTGTGCTGTGTGTTAGCGACGTAATGAGCCAGGCCGGCCGCAGCCCCGCCCTTACAGAGCCTAGAGTCTTCTGAGGATACAGTCAACACAGGAGCTCTAACGGAAGCAGGGTGACGTGCTGCGGGAATCTAAATCAGCACTGGTCTTGGGGACTCGGGGAAGATGCCTGGAAGCAGCCCTGAGGCCTGGAGCAGTAGGACCCAAGGCAGAACAACTGAGTAGGTATAAAATAATGCAGAATCATTGCTGTCATTGGGTGTGGCCAACAGGGTCACGAGGCACTGTCATCACGTGTCCGCCAAAGGAAAAAGGAAAGGTGGAAGGAGAAAAACAAGAATACGAAGCAAAAAGGGACAGAAGTGATAAAATATTAGCTCTGGCTCATGGTTGTGGCTCAGATCTCAGTGTAAGAGATCTGAGTACACAGTACAAGGTCACAGTAGCTTGAAAAAAAAATATATATACACTACTTAATTATGTTATTAAAGGTTAGTCTCACCAACTAATTGAAATATCAAGGCAAATTATCTCCAACTGATAAGCTTTATCTCCAACTGATAACTGAGAGCTTTTCTATAGTGGTTTTGCATCCTTTAATCTTCCGCTTTGTCCCCAAGCCACTGTCTTTTGATGGTGGCTTATAGAGACATCTGCGGCAGGATGAGGGAAGCTGATGGTAGAGATGGCCACACCACACATGGTGTCACGCTCCCAAGGAGTTTTCACTCCTTGGGAGTGAAGTTTTTTAGATTTATTAATCAATTTGATTTTTTATTAATTAATCCACTTTACGTCTCGGTCATAGGACCCTCCCTTGTTCCAGTCTCCTCCTCACTCCTGTGTTCCCTTCTACCCAGACATCCCAGCTCATGTCTTCACCTGAGGAATAAAGTGGGAATTAAGAGTCCGTATGGCTTCATAGTTATGTGGAACTGTCCACAGGGTTTCAGCCCTGCTCTGCTTGGCCCCTCTTTGCTGTTTTTCTAGTCCTCCCATTTGGGGTGAGAACATGTGCTCTGATCCACCATGGTGTGTAATTTCCCTTTATTTGGTTATCAGGACGCACGGTTGAGTGACGGTTCCAGGCTCAGAGAAGTCTTTGAACTTACACTACGGAGAAATTCTAGCTCTGCTGAGGCCCTGGGGCATAGACTAACGCATTTTCCTCTGTGAAAGCGCCAGCGCTTTTGGGGTCAGGACTGAATACAGTGAGGTGAGCCCGGAGTATCCCCTGAAGGCTTGAGATCTGAAGACTTCTGTGTGAGGGGAAATGATTTCGTCACAAGGCATCTAAACCCATCCGTTGGTGGATTAAGGGGGTGGCATTATTGGGAAAGCGGCGGGAGTGAGGCAGGAAGGGGGTAGGTTGAGGAAGGAGGCCGTGGGATGTGCTCTAGAAGGACGCGCTGTGCCTTTCTCTCTGACTGGCTTCCTGGCTGCCATGGAGAGAGCGGCTTTTCTCCCCTCCCCCAGCGCTTCTGCATGGCCACAGGTCTGAAGCACGGAGCCAAGCACCCATGGACTAGACCCCTGTGAAGCTATGAACCCGAACAATCCTGCCCGCTTTAAGTCGGGCACGCCGAGGTATTAAAGCTCAACTGTCAGCTGCCCTTTGTTGTTCTGTGCCTCAAAGAAACCAGTTTCCGGAAACTGAAGGTTTCCCGCAACCCTGCCTCAAAAGGATTTATCAACACCATTTTCCTAACAGCTGAGACGATTGTTGGCGTATTTCAGAAATTAAGTGTTTTAAAGTAAGATATATCTATTGGGCTTTGGGCCTAATAATATATATTATATATATATATATATATATATATAATATATATACTATATATATATACTATATTATATATAATATAGTATAATAGTTTATACTATACTATATAAACTATATATATAGTTTCATTACAGAGCTGCATCTTTTTTGTACACTGGAGAATTATTTTGATTTATTTCAATATTCGTTTTACCTTAAAGCTTCGGACTGCAGTGTTTTCAAGGGATACCTGTGTTTGAAAGTCTGGCCTAGTTTCCCTGTAGTGTGTAAGGCACCTGTTGTAATCTGCTGCTAGCGATGTGCATGTTTGAATTTGTGAGGGTGTGTGTATGCATGTGTGTAAATGTGTGTGCGCTTGTGAGTGTGTGCCTGTGGAAGCATGTGTGTGAGTGTATGAAGGCCAGGTGTGTCCTTCCTTAGTACTTGTCTGCCTTAGCTTTGGTTCACTGATTTGGCTAGACTGTCTGGCACCAGGCATCTTTCTTTCTCTGACTCCAGAGTCCTGGCATTACAAGCTCCTGCCCCATGCCCGGTTTATAAAATGCATGAGCTGTGGCGTCCAGCTCAAGGCCTTACACTTCTGAGCAAGCCCTTGACGTACCTTCCGGCTCCCGAGACTGATTCTCTTTCTCTCGTTAGCCTTGGGGGAGTTCAGTCTATCACTGTATGTTTTCCAGTAATCCCACACAAATCAAACACAACTCAGGAAATGGCCTTGAAAGAGAAACAGAGGCAAATACTCCGTGAAGCATGTCTGCAGGAGAAAGAGGCCCTCCACTGAGGCGACCATCCAAATAAGAACATTTAAAACAGCAACTTTGACAGAAAATTCCCAAACATGCGCTTTCTAACTTTCTGCTTAACCTATTCTTTGTAGGAACACAGTGCCCAGCAGATAGAAGGCTCTTCTCGAACGCGTGTTGGATTATCACCACAAATGACCGCTATCACACAGGAAGGGCCTGGGAGCTGCCGAGACTGTACTTGCTCGGTTGTTCTGATTCCGTCCTCTTTAGCCTGCCACTAGCCATGTTTTAGCCTTTAGAATATTGTCCCTCACTCCCCTCATCATTTGCTATTTCTAATCTGTGGTCCAGGAAGTAAAATATTTCAGTTATTTGAATTCAAGAAAGTAATTTATTTCTTCTATTTTTACTGGTGATTGCTTTTCTAGTACGGAAAGAGAGAATTTAAATTGTGTGTGTGAATGTTAGGAAGGCAGGTGCAGTAACAGTCACTCAGGTGGGATCTTGGCACATAGGCCCTTTATGCTTGCTCACGAATCTGGGACTGCTTTCTCCTTCAGGCTGAAAGTTTTGGGACTAAACTGTGAGATAAGCTTAGCCTTGTGCTCCCCTGTATGATGGACTGCTACAGCATTTTAATCAGACCTACGTTCCTTGCAGAGTTTGCTTCTGCAAGTCACCAGTTTCAGCTCTGTTTCTGTGTCTAATTACTCACATAGTAAGAAACTGTAGTTGAACCTTAATTCCCAGAAATGTGGGCAAATTCTTTAAATGAGGATTTCAAGAATTGATGAGTTATGGAAAACTGCGTCTTTATAACTACTGATAAATGAAAACAATAAGCAATTATGAGTTGATAGATGTTTTAAGTTCGACTGTTATGTCTTGGCCCTTTCTTCCCTCGTGTTGCTCCCAGGAGTCTGATGCGTGTGCTCTTAAACACTCAAGGCGTTGCCTTTTGTCTTGTCACTATGTTTCAGGGAAACCCTAACCCTGCGATGGCCACTGATTGTGGCAATGTGGGGCTCATTAGGAGCCCCTGTGAGCAATTTTGGAGAAGGCTTTCAAGGGAAGCTCATGAAACTGAGGGCAAAGAAGTAGGCTGAGGGTGGAAACGGTGGCTCGTGAATCATTGCTCTCAAGAAGCTTGGTGTGAGGTGGAGAGAAAAGCTGCAACAGGAGGGATCGTGAGACTCAAGGGAATGCCCCAAGAAGTCCCAGCTAAACTGGTGTCTCAGGACCACACTGTTTAGCAATTCTGCCTAGGCCAGTTTTTTTTATGTCCACTTGACACAAGCTGGAGTCATCTGAGAGGGGGGACCCGCAATTGAGAAAATAGCTCCATAATATTGGGCTGTAGGCAATCCTGTAGGGCATTTTCTTAATTAGTGATTGACATGAGTGGGCCCAGTCCATTGTGGGTGGTGTCGTCCTGGGCTGGTAGTCCTGGGATTTATAAGAAAGCAGATTGAGCAAGTAATAAGAAGCAAGCCAGTAAGCAGCCGCCTACATGGCCTCTTGTCAGCTCCTGCCGCCAGGTTCTTGTCCCATTTGAGTTTCTGTCCTGACTTCCCTGGATGATAGACTGTGATGTGGAAGCCCAAGGAAAATAAACGCTTTCTCCTCAAGTTGCTTTTAGTCACCGTGTTTCATCCTAGCAATAGAAACCCTGACCTAAGACGCACCAAGGGAAAGAGGAGGGGACTAGGATGATGAGTGTTTGAGCTTTGCTTTTTGAGGGTAATTCATATTTTCTCTCTCACACACTCTCATCTCTCTCTCTCTCTCTCTGCCTCTCTCTCTCTCTCTCTGCCTCTCTCTCTCTCTCTCTCTCTCTCTCTCTCTCTCTCTCTCTGTGTGTAGCCACAGTTTGGACCCTCTTGGTTGGGGGCTTTTCTTTCTAATGCCCAGATGCTGTTCTTCCCATACAGGTGTTGTTTTGGTTTTCTGAGAGAAAGTTGAGTTGAGTCACCTCACATATAGATGGAGACAGAGAGGAAATCTGAAAGAGAAGATCTCTGGAGGACAAGAAGAGGTAAGTGACATACACCTGTGATCCCAGAAGCTGAAAAGTTGAGGCATGAAGTTTAAGAGGCCACTCCAAGCTACAAAGCAATGAAATAGTCTTGAAACAAAGGAACAATCAAACAACAACAATGAAAGCAACAAAAGGAGTGGATGGTTTGATTTGTTTTAAATAAACTCTGGTTTATTTACTTTTCTGCATCCACAAATAAAACATTCTGACCAAAAGCAGCTTAGGGAAGAAAAGATTTTGTCTTCCAGGTTACGGTTCGTCACTGAGGGAAGCAAAGCCGGGAACTCAAGCAGGAACCTAGAGGTAGGGACTAAAGCAGAGACCAGGAAGGCTGCTTCCTGGCTTGTTTTTCTTGGCTTGCTCAGGCCAGTTTCCCAAGGCCAGTAAATGGTATGCCCACAGCAAGCTGAGTCCTTCCACATCAACCATTAGTCAAGAAAATGCCCCACAGGCATTTCCATAGGCCAATCTGATGGAGGCATTTTCTCAACTGAAGTTTCCTCTCCAGGTTTGTGTCAAGTTGGCAAAGAGCAACCATGATATCCAGAAATAGATGTGTATTGCTCGGAACATAGCTCCCACCAATAACACTTCTTATCTCATAGTTTCTGAAAACCAGGCCTGGGGGCCGCCTAGGTTTAGCAGCTTGGGTAGCAGATCTTTTGCAAGGCTAAGCTGTTTGCTGTGTGATAACCAATGTGCTGGAACTCTAGTGTCAGTTCCCGGCCCTCACTGAGGAGCTTTGGTCCCTCACCACCAGACTCCCACAGGGTTGCTTGTCCCTGGGTTTCACTTACAGAAGTGACTCAAGAGAGAACAAAAGAGCAAAATCTCAGGGTAGAGGCAGTGGACCTGGTTAGAGTGACGTGACGTGCCTCACTTCTGGCCATTGATGTCCACATAGATAAAAATGCAGAAGGAGATTCTAGGGAATGAAGACCAGGACACAGAGAGCTGCTGGGGTCTGTCTTAAGGCTGGCTGGCACGCTCAGGGGGGGCCTTCCTCTGACCTTGAGGAGCATGACAGGGAAGGGAGAAGTCTTAGTTTGTCACAGTAGGTCTTTCCTGGGATTGAGAAGGTTCAACAGAGAGCAAGGGGAGGGAAGCTGGGGCCTTCCAGGTGAGCTGCTGCTCTGTGAGGCAACAGCAAACAGAGCAAAATGGGGGACCTCTTGCTTGGGGTGCTGGCCTTCCTTCTTTTCACTCCAGCGTTAATGGCAGATGCAGTAACTTTGTCACAGCTCAGGGAGCCCATTTTACTGTTTCAGCGTTAGCATCACTTACAGGTGTATTTTCAAATCTTCGTAGTCAGCTCCTTACAACTGGTTGACAGATGCTTTCACTTGTTTCGTGGAAAGTTCACCAAAGAAAGTAAAAGTCCCATTCAGCAAGAAATGATTTCTCTTTTTGAAAGCATATTTGAAATGGCTGAAATTAGGATTCAGGGCCTTTCTTCTAGATAATGGATTTGGCCATTCTATTACCCATAAACAATTTACTTACCCAAGCTTAGCCCATAAAACACAGTTTAAAGAAGATATAGTCCATTCACTGTTTTCACTGTTTGGTGGGAGCAACCAGCTGAGTGTATCATTCTGCTGGAAGTGCAATCCCCCCTCCCCCGCAAAGCCCCGTATAAATTTTTAAAGACAAGTTCTTCCAATTTTTGTTTTCTGAAATACAGGATCATTTTATTTATTTAGTAATACTGAAGAAGGACGTCTAGCATACAAATAAGTGCTCTAGGAACTTAGCCTAGATTGATGCATTTTGAGTTGTTTTTCACTAGTTTTTTAACAATCAAATCAGAAGATGAATTGACTAGGTGGCCAGAGTTTAATTGTTCAGTTGTACACCTTCTTGGCATACATTTTATAAACTTTCATTATGATCAAATAATTACGCATTGAGTAGAGCTCCATGAGCTGCCTTAGGTGGATGTCTGGGTTTGTTTTCTGTTAGTGCAATAAACACCAGGACCAAAGGAAACTCGGGGAAGAAAGGGTTTATCTGCCGTACAGGCCAGAGTCCATCATTCAGGGAAGCTCGAGGCAAGAGACTGCTCCTCACTGGTTGGATTGCTTTGCCTTGCTCAGTTAGTTTTCCTACATAGCCCAGCACATCTGCCCCGGGGTGACACCGCCCATGGTGGCCTGGGCCCTCCTACATCAATCAACAATTAAGGGGATATCCAATCTGATGGAAATAATTCTCCATTTGAGATGCTTTCTTCCCTGGTATGTCAAGTGGACAGTGAAGACTGACAGCCTACTGTGGGTAAAAAGGATGAAATGATAACTGAGCTGGGTCTCTGTGGCCGGCAGGTGTGTGATCCAATGGAAGAAATGGCTATGAAAAGCAGCAGCTATAACGAATGTCACTAGATTTAAATTATTCTTAAGGATTACTGGCTTTCCCTTTTTCCTGTTAGTGTTGTGTTTCATACTGTCTTAGCTGGTTGCGTGAGGCAGAAAGCAAAAAGATACCAGTGTAAGCAAACAGAATTTACCACTTGCATTTGAGAAAGTGCTGAAATGGGCCTGATATCAAACACGTCTGAACTCAGGATCAGAGAACGTTAGCAGGTGGTTTCTCTTCATCTCTCGGCTCTGCAGCTGTGTGTGATAAATACATCCGAATTTAACTGCAGCTCAGGCCTGAAAGGCATAGAGGAAAGTCATACAGCTAGCAGTCTCCAGGCAGGGCTGGGCTGGAGGTCCTGTGTAGTTATGTGCTTTGCTGAATAGTGCATGCCTCTCTAATGGCCTCCATCCCTCCAGAAACCACGTGGGCAGGGACTGAGGCAAAGGCATGGTACTGAAGGAAGGAACAGAGGCATAGTTGCCTGAGGTGTGGATGCTGAGAGCCAGACAAGGGAACGCCTCCCAGGTACCAGCTACAGTGAGGAGACTGTTCCACGCATGTTCTCCTAACTCAGCAGTTTCCATGTGATCAAACATTCCCTTTCTCCCTTAAGCCACCACAGCTTTTAGTGTCTTACCCACAGGCAATAAAATATTGAAAACCTGGATAAAAGCACTTTAAGAGTGCATTCAGTTATCATATTTCTAAGCAGCTCTGAATTTAATGGCATTTGAGGAAGTCGAGCACACAAGTGGTTAGTTTTTACTGGAGTTTTTACCCAGTTAAACAAATAAAATGTGAAAGGCCCTCAATAGATGATAAGGTCATGGCAGGATCTTCAGTCTATTCTGTCATCTCTTTCTGTGCTTTGTACTTGGTCTTAAAAAAGGATTTCTTAGCTGGGCACATCCTGTAATCCCAGCACTTGGGAAGCAGAGGCAGGAGGATCTCTGTGATTTTGAGGCCAGCCTTTTCTACAAAGAGTCCATGACAGCCAAGGCTACACAGAGAAACCCTGTCTAGAAAAACCAAAGCTTTGTTGAGATTATAATTACATCATTTTCTCTTCACATCTTCCCATATACCACTTCTTGCTCTCTTTGAAATCCACAACCTCTCTTCCATCAGATGTTGTGACATACATGTAAAAAGAATGGATGATAAGGAGGGGAAGGCATGGAGATGTGAGGGGTGATAGCCTACCTTTGTAATCTATTGAGGGCCTTTTGCACCTCATTTATTTATGCTGTATGTCCCACCTACGCAGCCTGTACACTGGTACTCACAAATGTTTGCAGGGTTGGCCACTGGGTGCGGGACAAGTTGGTGTGCTCTCCTCACTTTAACGGAAGTCGTCCTAATCAGGAGGACCTAGCTCTAGCTCTAGCTCTAGCTTTTCTGTTTGTTTGTTTGTTTTTGTTAAGGGCCTTGGTGGAACATAACCCCAGTTTTGCATTGAAACACGAAATGTGTACCTAGGGCTGCATGACAGCTGTGTTGGCTGTGCGCTGATGAATGTTGGCTGTGCACGTTTTTAAATGGGAAGGGTTATGCTTAGGCTTTCACAAGTTTCATTTCTTTGTAAGCCACAGTCTGTATAAATGGCTTCCAATGACCCTTGTCTGCTTGTCTTCAATGCTCTTTCCATGTCCCCTATTAATATTAGTTTGAGATAACCTAATCTTCTTGGAATCACCCCAAACAATTTGCACAGCCTTTTATTTATTTTTACACAAATTTGCATGATTAGTAACATCTACAAGGCCTCAAATGCAAAAGCGAATGCAATGCTTGAAGGGAGCTGGCAAAAGCCACACGTTAATCCATTTATCACTACAGAAAACGAGTCTTAGTCCAGGGAAGGGCTGAGTGAATGCTGTCAGTGGTGGGTGAGGGAGAGATGAACTATGGATTAGCATTTAAAATTCACAGCATGAATTTGAATATTTGAAAAGAACTTATACATTGACCCTTCTGATGTTTAACAGGGAGAAGCATTCAATTTGCATTTCATTAACTACTAAAACTCAGAGAGGGAACAGGTTTTACTCCTAATTAAAGGCAAAACCTTACCAAATCATCTTTGAAGGAAAGTTTCACATATTCTCCACAAGTTTCTTATTTAGGTAAACAATAAGGATTAGTGATCGGAAAGGATCAATAAAAGCTATTGCTACTTTGGTGGTCATAATATTCAGTTTTTCTCAAAGGCACAGGAATATATCTCATTTTTAGCTCGTGAACCTGATAGATTCAATATATATGTACATATTGAAGATACCCCTACAAAGTTGTGTTGCTTATGGGATGCATGGAGAATGTCTATCAATGTAGTTTACTACTGCTTGTGTTTTCCTTCCTGTTCCTCCTATATTAAAAAGAGAGATGATTTGGGATTGTAGAAATTGTTCCAAATAATCTGGAGAGACGGCTCAGCCATCAAGAGCACTTGTTGCTCTTGCAGAGGAACCAAGTTCAGTTCCCAGCACCACATGGTGGCAGCTCACAGCCATCCATGACCCCAGTTTCAGGGGATTTGGTGCCCTCTTCTGACCTCCGTAGGCACCAGGCATTTAAAGTTCACATACATTCATGCAGGTAACACACACACACAGAAAGAACAAAAATAAGTAAATCTGAATAATTTGGCAACAAAACATTACTATTTTTATGTCTATTTTTGTTTCTATGTTCACAATTTGCTGTCATGAACAGACATTTGAAGAATTATACAAATTTACAAATTTGTATATAAATTATATACAAATTTATAATTTTGTATATAAATATATAAAATTTATAATTATAATTTTGTATTCAGTTAACATTGGCTTTTAGAACCTAGATAAATTTGGATTTCGAATGTTTCCATTATTATTATTATTATCATTATTATTATTAACTTATGATTAAAAATTTATATGCTGCTATTTTTCATTGGAACTTATCCACTGTGTGCATTTTACATGATTCTTTGTTAACTGACAGTTTGTTAATTGACTTAGCTAATTGCAGTATAATAAACAAGCCCAATGATGCTGCACCAGTGAAGATTAGAAACTCCTTCTTGTCCTATGCCAAGTGGCATGTGGACATTTTAATAGCATCCTTTAAAAGAACAATGGACTGTTTTTGTTCAATAGTCAAAATGATATTTAGAGCAGCAGTTTTAACTCTTCAGACTCCATTCTTCTTTTTAAAATTATTTTATGTATTTGCCTACATGCATGACTGTGCACTATTCAAGTGCCGGTGCCCTTGGAGGCCAGAAAGTGTTATCAGGCCTCATGGACTTGGAACAGCCGGAAGTTGTGAGCCTTCCTGTGGCTCCTGCGGATCAAACCCAGGTCCTCTGGAAGAGGAGCCAGAGCTCCTAACCTCTGAGCCCATCCCTTCAGCAGAAGTTTTAAAAGTCAGGTTGAAATGTAGACTCATAATACCACTGATTGACGTGGAAGCTGTTTTTGTGCAGTGGGGAATATGGTTAATTTTGTAAGTATTAAATTCTGTACATTTCACCATAGTAAAAGGAATCAAAGGCAGAAGAGCTCTTATTGAGAGTGATAGCTGTGCTTAGACATATACCTAATAATAATTAGAAATTATAATGTCCACTCTTTGGGCATTATAAATGACAAAACAGGCATTCAAGGAAGTTGAAATGCCATGTTCAAGGTTCAATGATCTACAGGTTGTTGGTATAAAGAGATCAGCAAAAACCTCTGTATTTTTTATTCCTGTTTTTGAGAGGGTCCTTTTATCTATGATTTGATACCGTTCATCATTTTTGAGAAAACAACATCATTATGTGTTAAATATTGCCTGTGTCTTATTTTCTTTCACTTGAGGCCTACAACTGGATGTATTAAGACACGTGTGCTTGCTTGGTCGCCAACGCTCTTTTCTCTAGTTCTCATTCTTGTCCATTTGTGCTTCATCCCAGTTAACCTCTTACAATTTATAGCCTGGTTCATTGGCTTTTATTTGGTCATGTCTATGAAATCTGTTTTAAATTTTAGATATAGGATCGAAGCATTGCCTTTTATCATTTTGACCGCAGTATGCATGGTTATCTAAAGACTCGTGTCTGCCGGTGTGATGCCACACACCTATTCTAGCACTGTAAGGCTGAGGCAGGAGACTTACAGCTTTGAAGAACACCGGCCTATACTGTGAGGTTGAGTTCATCCCGCACCGTACAAGACCATGTTGCAAATAGCAAAACCAAGTAACATCCCGTCACCCCCAAACCAGTGCCTAAAAATCCTTCTATTCAAAAACCTTACAAAACTCTTCCACAGTTTTGCTGCCTTTTATTCATGTGGGCATCTTTCTCTGTATGCCTTGTTACCTTTGATTATACCTAAACTTTGAGTTTAAAAGATTGCTCGCAGAAATAATTCCAAGTCTAAGATGAAGGGTTTTCTCTCTGCAAAGGATCTGCTTTTACCAGAATATTGGGGGTACCAGAAATTCTAGATGCATTTTAAAGAAGTGACATTTTCTTTTGGGCTATCTAAAAGATTTAAAGCTGAGTTTGATTGCCTGTGAGGACTGACTGCCTTCTAAGATTTATTTTATAAAATTTATTTAAATATTTATTTATTTATAGATTTATTTTATATTTTTAAATTATGAGTATATGTCTGTGCACATAAATGCAGGTGCACTGGAGGCCAGAAGAGGGTACCAGGTTTCTTGAAACTGGAATTACAGTGATTATAAACTGCCTGACATAAGTCCTGGAAACCAAACTCGGGTCCTCTGTAACAGCATTACATGCCCATAACTCCTGAGCCATCACACAAGTCCCCAGTTTTCCCTTACTCAAAGATGCAGGTTTTGGAATCTCAACCCCAAACACCTAAGTTTCTACATTGAGCATGCTGTGGCTGAAATGGTATACAGTAGTTGCTGAGACTGTGCACAGTGTCCTGGCTTTCAGCTTCCTCTGGAGTTTGTCATCTAAGCTGAAAGTATATATAAAATGAAGAAACTCACTTCTCTGCATTGCTGCATCTTTTTTGGTTTTTGAGGTTAAAGTTAAGTTATTATATTACTTTGTGATGCCTCTGATATCCTCAAGAAGATGTTTTAAAATATTTCATCTAGTTTTTCTGCTATCCTCAGCCAAAAAACCAACCAACCAACCAACCAAACAAACAAAAAAAAAAGGTTCAAAGACATAATCCATGACTAGAATGGGAAGTGCTTAGACTTATTTTATTAGTTAAATTTTTTTCCCCAAAATAATGAAGATCACTTCAGAAAATAAAAATGACTACCCAATGGTACAAAGAATAAGAAATGTCTCACAAACTTTAGTTTTGTATATTTCTGTACCTTTTATGCTGCATCATTTGTGTGTTACTCTGTATACACATGCACATACATATATCTGCTCATAACCCAACATGTGCTCAGAAACTTCCATGTGGTCACGTAGTCTGCTGCCTGACCATTTCTCTAAGTGTATGATGTGATGTGTTCATGCAACTCTTGTTTCCCATTGTATCGCTTAGGTTGAATTCAACTGCTCAGTCTTGTGAATAAAATGTCAGTGAACAAATCTGTGCTCAAAATATTCACTTTAAAATTAATACTATTTATTAAGGATTAATATTTAGAAGTTGTATTGCTAAGTTAATGAGATACATTAAGACAAGCTGGGTGTTTTCATTCTGTTGGAAGATGCTCAATGGATGAAACTGTATGAAGAGATTTTTGAGTGTTTAGGAGAAAACCCCAGGAAAACAGAAGTCTTGCAACCCGTGCTCCTCCATGACCTGGAGCTGTTCTTGAGCTTTTTGTCTCCCCAGGTGTAATAGGCAGAAGTTAGTGTGCATCAGGTTACCTAGCAGCTTGCTTTTACTCAAAAACATTCCCAAGCACGGGTTGCCCTGTGACCCCACACAGCCTAAACGTACATGACCGCGTTTAAACTTCAGCATATAAATTGTCTGATGCCCTGAATAAAGTTGGCTATTCCATGAGATTTTAGTCCCTCACTGTCAGGCTCCCCTCTTTGAGGTTCATGCTGCCAACTAGAGCAGTAACATCACTTTGTCATGCCCAGAGTTTCTTCTTTCACTCTTTTGCTATATCCTATTCTGGACAAACTTGTTAACTGCTGTGTAAGGTAAATATTGCCTTGAGGGAAGCCTAATATAATTAAGAATGATAATGAAAACTATTTAATTTTTAATTACTCTGTGGATGTGACTGAAATTGAATGGTTGTCCTTAGTAAGAAAGGAATAGTTAAATGGGACAAGAGTTTACTAATGACCCTCCTGGTATTATTTTACATAATACTTTTTATTCATATCTGGTATAAACACTTTGGCTTTGATGAACTTCAGAATTCCTTTACTTTTGTTGCATTCCGTTACTTTTGTCTGACTAAAATGATGAGGAGATTGAAATGGTGAAAGAAAAGTCACTGGACAAAACAAAACCATAGACAAACAACAGAAAGAAAGAAACTATCAAACAAGAGGGCCCTCAGCTGAGCCTTTCTTTTTAAAATTTTTATATTAATTACAGTTTATTTACCTTGTAGCCCCCTCCCTCATTTCCTTCCAATCCCACCATCCCTCCCTCATCTCCTCCCTGCCCCTCTCTAAGCCCACTGATAGGGGAGGTCCTTCTCCCCTCCATCTGACCCTAGCTTATCAGGTCTCTTCAGGACTGGCTGCAATGTCCTCCTCTGTGGCCTAGAAAAGCTGCTCCTTTCTCAGGGGGTGGGGAAGATCAAAGAGCCATCTACTGCATTCATGTTAGAGACAGTCCTTGTTTCCATAATTAGGGAACCCACTTGGATACTGAGCTGACATGTGCAACATCCGGGCAGGGGTTCTAGGTTATATCCACACATGGTCCTTGGTTGGAGAAACAGTCTCAGTAAAGACCCCTTTTCTCAGGCATATTTGGTCCTTGTGGAGCTCCTGTCCTCTTCAGGTCATACTAACTCCCCCTTCTTTCATATGATTCCCTGCACTCTGGCCAAGGTTTGGTTAGGAGTCTCAGCATCTGCTTTGGTACACTGCTAGGTAGAGACTTTCAGAGGCCCTGTGTGGTAGGCTCTTGTCCTGTTATTTGTTTTCTCCTATTTCCAATGTCCATCCCATTTGTCTTTCTAAGTGAAGATTGATCATCTTATCCCAGGTCCTCTTTTTGTTTATCTTCTTTAGGTGTACAGATTTTAGAATTTTACCCTATCTTATAGGTCTAGTATCCACTTATAAGTGAGTATACACTAAGTGTGTTTTTCTGCTTCTGGGCTACCTCACTCAGGATGATCTTTTCTAGATCCCATCTTTTGCCTGCAAAGTTCATGATTTCCTTGTTTTTAATTGCTGAGTAGTATTCTATTGTGTAAATGTACCATGATTTCTGTATCCATTCCTTCATTGAGGGACATCTGGGTTGTTTCCAGGTTCTGGCTATTACGAATAAAGCTGCTACAAACATGGTTGAGCAAATGTCCTTGTTGTGTACTTGAGCATCTTTTGGATATATTCCTAGGAGTAGTATGGCTGGATCTTGAGGAAGCACTCTTCCTAATTGTCTGAGAAAGTGTCAGATTGATTTCCTAAGTGGTTGTACAAGTTTACATTCCCACCAGCAATGGAGGAGGGTTCCCCTTTCTCCACAACCTCTCCAGCATGTGTTGTCACTTGAGTTTTTGATCTTAGCCATTCTGATGGGTATAAGGTGAAATCTCATGGTTGTTTTGATTTGCATTTCCCTGATGTCTAAGGACATTGAGCATTTCTTTAAGTGTTTCTCTGCCATTCTGTATTCCTCTACAGAGAATTCTCTGTTTAGCTCTGTATTCAATTTTTTAGTTGGATTACTTGATTTTTAACTTCTTTAGTTCTTTATATATACTTGATATTAGCCCTCTCAGATAAAGGGTTGGTGAAGATCCTGTCCCAGTCCGTAGATTGTCATTTTGTTCTGACAACAGTGTCATGAGGTCCCATTTATCGATTGTTGATCTTAAGGCCTGTGCTGTTGGTGTTCTGTTCAGGAAGTTGTCTCCTGTGCTAAGGAGTTCCAATATCTTACTCACCTTTTCTTCTAACCAACTTAGTGTATCTGGTTTTATGTTGAGGTCTTTGATCCATTTGGACTTTAGTTTTGTGCAGGGTGATAAATATGGATCTATTTTCATTTTTCTGCATGTAGACATCCAGTTGGACCAGCACTGTTTGTTGAAGATGCTGTCTTTTTTCCACTGAATGGTTTTGGCTTTGTTGTCAAAAAGCAAGTATCCATAGGTGTGTGGGTTTATTTCTGGGTCTTCTGTTCTACCATTCTGTTTCTATGCCAGTACCATAATTTTTATTACTATTTCAGCTGAGCCTTTCTTAGCTATTGTAGAAGCATTTCTACCTCTCTGGTCCCTAACTTCACTTTTGTACAACAGTGAAGAACTGAGTGATGCCCTGCCCTGCCTATTCTTGTTTGTTGTTGTGCAGACATGGGTAATTCACAAATTAAATTCTGGCTAAGTTTTGCTGGAGGTGTGAGAACAACTTGAATATCTCAACAATAAAATACACGAATATCCCTATTTTTCTACAACAATATGGTGAAGTTAATGTATCTTTTATGTATAAGGGTGTTTTGCCTGTATGTATGTTTGCGTCTGTTGCCTGCAGAGGCCAGGATAGGGATTCCCTGGGAGTGGAGTCATAAACAGTTGTGAGTTCCCATGTGGTTACTGGGAATCTTACCCCAGGTCCTATTGAAGAGCAGACAGTGTTCTTAATTGCTGAGCTATCTCTTTAGCCCCAAATTAAAGTATCTTAGAATTGTAAAACTACCTTAAGTTCTTGGAATGATAGGCTGTATTTAAGAAACATAAAGATAAGTAAAACTATTTTTTAAAATGCCTTATTGGAATATGCAGATTCAGGCATAGTAATTGTCAAAGTGAAGATATTAAGTTATTGTGTGGAATTTAATGGCAGCACCTGAAAGTCATGACATTTTTTGTTTGATGTGCTGAGCCTAATTTATATGTAAATATAGGCTCTGTGGTATCACCTAGACATTTAAATGCTCTCTTAATGGCTTATTCAGGAAACTGATTTGGATCTCACATTGTGCTAGAAAGGAGTTCTATAAAACACAACTTATTATGTATATTTCAAAAATACAAAAACCACATTCAATGATTTTGGTTGAAATCGGTTTTATCCATATTGGGGTATATAATAATAACTAATTTTCAGTAAAGTTACTTCTGCACCGTTTCTTAAGTTCTGTAGGAGAACTGGTAGCCTGAGGGAATTATGAAGGCTTCACTGATGCTAGGGCATAGAAAATTCTACCCCAAACATGACATCTTGGTATGTTTAGTATTTTAAGATGAAAGAAACTGAAAAACACAGTAGGGGAAAGTCTCTTCTAGTTCTGATTGAATACCATCACATTACAGTGTTGAGGCCAGTACACAGGGATGTTATTCAGAAAGGCCAAGGAGAATATGAACAAATGGGTCTTGCTAATTTTCCCTCAAGGAGAACATTGTGATTACATCACAGTCTTCATGGTCTTCATGAAGACTTCTTTATCAACTGTGAAGCATAGACAACATAAGCAAATATCTAAATGTAAGATCTCAAACAATCAAAATCCTAGAGAGAATTTAGGGGTTAACTTTTTGACATTGGTCTCTGCAATCATTCTTTGGACATCAATCAAAAAGCACAGGTTACAAAATTAAAAAAAATGTGGCACTACATCAAACCGAAGCAACATCAAGAGGATGAAAATATGCTAGCCTGAGAGCGATCAAAACATATATGCAAGCTACCTACCTGATAAGGAGGTTGTATTAAAACTTATGAAGAACTCTTATAATTTAACAGCCAAGGGCTGGAGAGATGACTCTGAGGTTAAGAGCACTGTCTGCCCTTCCAAAGGACCCAGGTTCAATTCCCAGCACCCACATGGCAACTCACAACTGTCTATAACTCAAATTCCAGAGATTCTGACACCTTTATACCAATGCACATAGAATAAAATTAAATAAATTATTAAAAATAATAATTTGATAGCAGAAGGATAAATATGCAGTTCAAAATAGGCAAAGGTCCTGAATGGACATTTCTCAAAGGTGACACAAAGATGGCTGCTATGCATATAAGAAGGTGTTGAATATCACTAATCACCAGGGAAGTGTAAATCTTCCCTCAGACCTGTTAAGGTCATGATTCTAAGAAAGATGAGCTGTAACAAAGGTGGGTTATAGTGCTGAGAAAAGCAAACCCTAAGCATGTAGATTGGCCTCAACCATTATAAAAATGGTATGGTGTTCTTAAAAAGTTTAAAGATGGAATTAGCACATGACACAGAAACCCTCTTTTGAGCTTGTACTCAAAGGAGGTGAAATAGCATTTTCCTGAAGATCTTGCCACTTCCAGGCTAATTGAAGCATTCTTTGCAATAACCAAACATGGAACAACCCTCACACTCATCAATGGATAGGTGAATAGAGAGGGTAGGACATACACAGAGGAATGTTATTCAGCCCTGAGAAGAGGGATGCCACTACTTGCTATGATGTGGCTGATGTAGAGGATGTTATTTTAAGTGAAATAAGCCAAACACAGTGAGAAGAAATTTCCGTGATCTCTCTTATGTGTGGGCTTTTTTATCAAGTCAAATGCACAGAGAGAATAATATAGTGGGTACCCTGGATGTGAGCAGTGGAAAGACTAAGGAGAGTAACAAAACAGACAAGAGGATCAAGCTTAGGGATTTGACTACAACATGAGGACCAATGTTAATAAAGTTATGTTATAATGAATAGTTTTTAAAGGTTAAACTTTAGTTGATTTTGTCACTCTGCTCGTAGCTGTGTGAGATGGTAATGAAGATGTGTTTCACTATAGTAACATTTTGCTATTTTTGTGCACCTCATAACTTATAAACTTTATAAACAAACAAACAAACTTGGTTTTGTGTGTGCTATGTGTACTTGAGTGTTTACTCTTTTCTCTTGTTAACTTACTGTTTATTATAAAGGTGTCAACTATAACCTTCACGATGAATAAGGAAAAATATTATTTTCTTATTTGATCCTACATCATGTGTACAATTTTAAATTCTAATTTCAGTGCTTCTTGGATGGGAACAGCTCTAGGCTTAGATTTTTCACCAGGAGTTTAGGGTTCCTAAATTCCTTTACCTCCCTTCCAACCCCCTAACTTTAGATAGGAGATTAGTAGCTGTAGACCTTTTGTATCTTCTTCCTGCTGATTAGGGTCATGGGTCTTTAGGGGATTTCCAGACTCCAGTAGTTCAGTCCAAAGGCCAATACCAAGCAGCAACATGAATCAACACCACAAGTCAGCAAAAGCTACACGACTTGGAGTTAGATTACCCTGAGAAATCCTCTGGAATGTTTCTCTCTGGAAGATCAATGCAGAGACATTAATCCAAAACAGAAAGCCTCACTGTGCATAGCCTCTATGTATCTCCTTTCCTCAATGTTCACCCAAAGATGTTCTCAGCTGGCTGAAAAACACTCCTCACATGAGAGAGCTCACAGCAAAACACCACATGCCCAGCTTGCAGCAAAACATCACATGACAAAACTGAGTCTTCAAAGAAACCAGAAACTTCCACTTCAAACAGCTATCTGAAGACATCAGCTGGGCTCTGACTAGTTTGTAGCAGACAGTCAAGCAAAACAACTTAATTAGTCTGGATAACTTGAGCCAACCCTTGTATGCTCTAAAAGCTAGATTCACCCAGTGGAGACAGTGCATAGCTGCACATTTCTTTTTGTTGTATGATAAACTTGGGAGCATGCTAATGCTCCCATGCTTTCATGCTTCTCACAGGCAATCATTAGTTCACCCTTCCCTGTCCTACAGGGCATCTGATTTCTTTAAAAAGAGTTTTATTCTCTTGTTGTCTCAGACTGTCCGCTAACGTAGGCCTAGTCCTAAAAGATTCTAGTCTCCTTACAATCTAACCTAGATTTTAGGTTTTCAGCCTCTGAGACTCACTGCTGAATAAGCTCACTCTTACTTATTCTTTCTAAGTGCTGAGATGACTGGTTCAATTCAGCTGTTCTGGCTCAAAACTCTTCTCTCAGCTGACTAATTCAACCTGGCTTTTCTCTCAGCCTCTGAATTGCTCTGCTTGTCTTCAAACTAACTCCAGAAATGTCTTCTAATCTTCTGGCTCCTTCTCATTTTCTAGTTCATTGGGTCTTCACCTGAGTTCTCTCTTTGCAACCTGTCTCTCTATTACTGTCCCAGTAAAAGTACCTCTTCTCTCTCATTGCCCCTTAAGTAGCTTCTCTCTCCTCTCTCTTCTTGTGAGAATTGGGCATATCCTATTCTGTCAAGTCTTTCTCTGATTCATCACTGTTTCTGCAACTTAATTAGACACCACTTTCAAACATGGGTGCTTCCTTCTACAAGTTATCGCCTTCAGTGTTTGGGATTAACGGCATGTACCACCACACTTGGACCTAAGTTTTTCTTCACCTGAAACTTGCTCTGTACTATCCTGGTCTTTAACTCAGATCTGCTTGCTTCTGTTTCCAGGATTAAAGGTGTGTTTGTGTTCTAGCTGGATCACACAGAACCAGAAGATCTTCAGGTGTGATCTCTTGCCATAACAGTCATGTTCAGCATTAAAATTCCTCTATAGACTGCCATTGTGACTGCAGAAAGTGTTCTGCAGAGGGGGTTGTTCATTAATTGATGTTAATCTTTCTGCGCAAGGCTGTTTCTTCACAGGCTCTGAAGACGTCCTTTGCTTGGATCTACAGATCTGAAATCCTAATTATCAGAAATATACTAGTTTGTGATTTTTATAAATGGAGCATGATCTCATCCCCATCAGAGCAGCTTCTTATGTCAGTGGACTGTAGTTAATGTAGAGGCTCACATTTGGCCCAAGTGCAGCCAGTAAGTGATGGTAGGATGCTTAGCTCCAATAGTGACATTTACATCACACTCCCTTCTCCTGAGGCTTAGGAAACATCTAACAAGAGGAACAGCAAGCTTATAAGAGCTGGAGTGAAAGAGAGTCTCCTGGACACGACAGGGCTTTTGCACTCAAGAACTCACAGCAGCTGTAGCTGCCGAACAAGATCTGCACAGGATAGAGCCAGTCAGCATTCCAACATGATGGAGGATGGGATCGTAAGCTTCTAGGGGAGACCAGTTTTCTTCAAGGGCATGTCCCTAATAGGTTGCCTATACCCCAGTGGATAGCCCCATACCCATGCATCCAGTCAGCACTAATTGGGCTCATGGGGGGGCATAGTTAGGAAAGTTGGATAGAAGACATATTAGAGAGAGGGTCTAGAAGGAAATAGTTGGGAGTGGACAGGATCAAAATACATTATATAAATGTAGGAAATTCTCAAAGAATGTAATGCCAGAATCGCAGGACCCTCAGAGACCACCAGGAGATGACTCGATGCAAGAGCAAGAGAGCTTTATTATGAGATTGATCGAACTTGGGACCTAAGTCTCACTCTCACTGACACAGCAGTAGAGAAGTAGGACCCTGAGCCCTGAGTGAGCAGAGTTTTTTTAAAGGGAAAGTCTGTAAGCAGGGGGTTTCCATAACAGCAAGTGGGGGGGTACATGCCTTGACATTACAGAATTGGGTAAAAGCCATAGGGGAGAGGTGACCGTTTACATAATCACAATTTCCAGGGTGATTGTCTCTATTTTTTACTAAACATTTATTCTATAATATTTCCTGGAGGCCATTGCTTGGAGAGTTAACTTTGTTTTCTACTAGGTGCACATTCTGTGATATTTCCTGGTACCTGAGTTCAGCTCCTGGTCAAGATGGCTCCTTATTTCAAAATGGAGTCACCCAGGCTAACTTAAACTCTTCAAAAATAGGTACTTATATTTGAATATATATAATATATATATTATATATATATTAAGGTATCATGAGGGAAAAATGAAATGGAACACACTATTGAGAAAATGTCTTCATTCAGGGGGCTGCATCACATTAAAAGAAGCTACACATAAAGTTGAAATTGACATTCATAGAGTCAGGAGGCAGAAATGTGGCCTTACATATTAACAACAGGCCAGGGCTGTAGCATCCTTCCAGCTTTCTTGTCAAACTTTACTTTTTAAATGCTTATCTTTATGCTTCCAACTTCTGAGGCTTGCTCATTTCTGTCAGAGTGGTTTGTTGGGTAAAGTCTTGACTTCTAAAGATTGTCTGAAGTCTGCTCCTTGAAGGCAGATACTCCAGGAATTTGGATCCAAAGTTGCTTGTTTGTAATATTAGAAATGGCCGAATTACAAATATATCTTGGATTTTGGTTACAAAATATAGGATCCAGGTTTGTGACACTAGAAGGGTTCTCTGGGTTTTTATAGATGTAATATCCATGGTTTTCCATCATCTACAAGGAATTAAATGACACACAGAAAAAGCAGTAGTGAGAGTATAGAGTTGTTAAAAGTGAAAATGCAGAGTATACTCTAGAGAACGGGAAGAGGCTCACGAAAGCAGGTGGCAGGAGAGACCTGAGTTCTTCTGTGTGGTTCTTTTGTAATGAGTGTAGGTGGAGGGAAGAGCCAATCCCTAGAGACAGACATGGGATGGATCCTCAACGTGATTGACACATGGGCTGGTACATAACATTGGACAGCCTGCCCTTACACTGGTAGAGCCCAGTTTTAAGCAAACGTTCAACCCAGCATGTATTTGCAAGAGATTATAAATACATTTTGTTTTCTTACAGTCATTTCAAGGACAGATTGGCCTTAACTATGCTTATGGTCTAAGCTGGTTTCAAGACTTTTAGTTTTTTTTTTTAAATATTTATGTGTGTGTATGTGTGCCAGTTTGTCTGTATCTTCTAGGTGAATGCAGAGCATCAGATGTCCTGCAACCAGAGTTAAAGGTAATTATGAGCCACCAGATATGAGGTCTTCTGCAAAATCGGGAAGTGTTCTTAACTGCTGATCCATCCTTTCTCCCTCCCCATACTTCCTCTAATTCCTCCTCTTTTTCTTCTTTTGAGACAAGGTTCTACTATGTAACCTGGGCTAGCTTGCTGCTCCATATGTAAGAGGTTGGTCTTGAACTCACAGGGGTCTGCCTGCTTTGGCACCCTGAGTGCTGGGGTTAAAGGGGTGTTCTCACACCTGGCCCCAGTGTCTTCCTTTACCAGGATTTGGCTGACCATGAGTCACCCACAGGAGGAGCTGCTGCTCTGGTTGCTGGGCTGTCTCTATGCTTGTTTACTCCACCCAGTTTCCAAAGTGGGGTATCCTGCTGTTTTCTAGTAGAATTGGGATGTTTCGGGGAAACCAGAACTTGGCAATCATCAGTGAAATCCCAGTGTCTGCTAAATGCTCACACAGATGTGTAGCATGTTCAGCTAAGAAGCAAACAGTTGGTTGGATTTCCCAGTAATTTATCAGACAGACCAGCAGAGGTAAAGATAGAAGGACTTGAAGCCGCGGTGTTAGGGTAATCTACTGGAGACAAGAGCACAGGATGATGTGGGAGGTTCGTGCTTGGCCTGCGACCCGTTCCAGGCATTCAGGGAACTGACACCTGCAGGAAAGGTTTGTGACTGAGTACAGGTGGCTCTTCCTGGCTCAGCACCATGGTAGCTAGAACCCTTTCAGCAACTATTTTGGGGTAATGGTCAGCTCTTGTAGATGGCCCTCAAGACACTGGGGAACATGGTTCTGTTGACTTGTTTGCCCACCACATCCTTTGGTTCAAAAATTATCCAATCAAGTAATTTTTCCTGAAGGCATCAAATTGGTGAAGACACATTTTTGATAAATCTTTAACAGGAATCAGAAGCACACATATTTTTAATTATCATTTAAAAGTTTTCATACATTTTGATCCTATTTGCCCCCAACATTCTTCCCATATCCTCCCCACCTCTTTACCCACCAGCTTCATCTTCTCTCTTTCTCTCTCCCTCAACAAAACAAAAACAACAAAAAGTCCAACAGAAAATAAAGAAAAACAATGAAAGTCAAAATAGGCAGCTCAGAAAAAGATTAGGAGGAAGAAGAGGAGGAAGAGGAGGAGGAAAACAACAGAAAGAAGAGAAAGAAAACACAGAATACCAAAACAACACAGCAAGAACACAAAGAAACCTGGACTCTGTCTTTTGTTGGGCAGCTACTCCTGGGCGTGGGACCTGCCCTAGAGAACGGTTGCCGAACCCAATGATAGTCCATTAGAAAAGGCTGGTTTTTCCCTTCTCCCAGTTGCAAATAGCTTCTGGGGTAAGGGTTGGATTTGTGTCCATGTATTGGTGCTAAGCTCATCTGGTTTGATCCTGTGCTGGTTTTGTGAGAGAGGTACAAATCTGTGAACCTGACAGAAAACTTCCATCTACCCAGTGGCTCCTTCAGCCTCAGCCTCAGCATCTGAGGACGAACAATGCGCATGACTGCTGTTTAACATGTTTGTTTATTTTTGGATGATGTCAGACTAGAATGGCTGGGAGAGAAATTTTTGGCTTTGTGTAAGACTAGCAAAAGTTAGGAAAATTAAAAATCAATAATTAAAAATTAAAATTAAAATTAAAATTAAAAATCTTTGTAGAGCAAACAAACACAATTTTAACACAATACAAAATAAATATCTCTGTGTTCTTCCCTTCCCCGTAAATACCCCAGTTCAAGAGCAGAGGCATAGCTTCGGACTGTGCGGCATGTGTGAGGTCCTGGCTGCATCGCAGTGTGGCCAGAGCAAGGAGTCTTCCAGTTGTTTTCTGCCTGGACACCTCTTCTCCCACCACAGACAGGCCCGGAATTCACTGGAAGTCCAAGCAGGCCTTGAACTCATGCTCTTCCTTCTGCCTCAGCTTCTCAAGCGCGGGGGTTACAGGTGTGAGCCTCTGTGCTGGACTAACCCACTTATCCTTGCTACTCCCACGGACATTTCCTTTTCCCTGCCTGCTGCGTCTGAGTGCAACTCTGGGCTACATATTCCAGAAAAGCGGTATGAAGCCGTCCTTCTCTGTAAGACAGCGTGGCTTAGAAAATACAGCCGCTCACTGTTTGACCTGCGTTGTCTCCGTTTAGAAAACAGTTTCCTTCTTTTTATCATTTAGTCACCATGATAATAACTTCAGTAAAATGTTTATGTTTTTCAGTTCAGTGTATGACTCAGAACACAAAACTGGAATCTTTATTTGCATTTGATGGAAACAACATGACCGTCGTGGGTGTTACCCGGCAGAGTTGTGCCCGGCAGCCGGCCAGTCCTGAGAGGACGGCTCCTCGCAGGAGCACGCGGAGTCTAGACCGCGGCTCTTGACCGAGGGCGGTCTGTGTGGACGTTTTCATGGGAGGCCTGGTGCAGCGTGAGGCGATGTTGCCTGATGAACTGGGGTTAAATACCAGCCCGCAGAGCTGCCGGGCACCAGGACCAAGCGTTAAATACCGCTTCAGGGAAAACGTATTTGCTCACATGCTGACAGTTCATTTCCAGGTGGGGCCTCACGCCTGCTCCGTGCGCGGTAGCTTCAATCTTCCCACTGTGAAATTGTAGACAGCTTGTCTGCAGAGGCTCGGCCAGGCCTATTAATATTTATACATTCTATTCACACTCCAGTCAGAGCATATAAGGTGCAGATCTTTCTGATTTGGAAGCTATTAAGATTCATGACCCCTTTAGCTATTTACTTCGTGCGGCGCCAGAGCCGCTGCAATCAGCTTACACTTAAGGAGAAAGTACAAATCATTACTGCTTAAATATTGTCCTGTATTGTGACCGCTTGTAGTCCATCTCAAGCGTTAAGAATGTTAATGCATTCTTTTATCTCAAGACACAGGTTATTAGATGAGATGCTCTTCTCTTGGGATTGGATAGGAGGGCTACACCAAAAATTGCTTCTTAAATCCAAATTAGTGACGCGGATCGAAGCTTCATATGTTATTAAGAAGCAATATCTAATCAATTTTTCTTCTTGAGAGCAGACACTGATTGAACAGATGATGAGAATGAGGTCTTGAACGGGATGGAACAAAAGGCAGTCAAATATCTAGGTGGCCATTTGGACGGTCTCGGTAGAAAGCCTATTCTCTGAGCATATTAAGTCCTGCAAGCCTCTGGTTTACAAAGTATTGTGCAATTGGAGATAGGACTTATATTTAATTAATTTGTGGAATTATTTGGTGTGTTATATTGGACCCTCTGAGATAGCTAATCCTATTCTATTGAGATAGTCTTATTCAATTGAAAGGAAAAAAATGAGAACAGTAAAAGAAAATGGCCAGAAGAGGAGGAGGGAGGACGAATGTTCATGCAGAAGTTACTGCAGACTGAGCATCTTATGGTGACTCTTGGAGTCTCTGAACAATCCACGAAGAAGGTGCGGTCTCTGCAGGCTGAAATCTTAAAGATGCCAAGTAACTTACCCAGGACCCAGGACCGCATATTTGGTAAGCATAGTTCCCACACTCACGATGCAGTCACCATTGCAGAGTGTTGTAAAGATATTGTCTGACTTTCGTTTTCCAAGGGATACTGTGTGTTGGCTTGTTCTAATTACTTCTGTTGCAGAGACAAAACATTCTGACCAAAGCAAACTGGGGCATGGTGGTCTATTATGGTCTATATTCGGCTCTCAGATTATAGTCGACCATGGAGGGAGCCAAGACAGAACCCCATGGCAGGAACTGAAGCAGAGACCAGGGAAGAGTGATGCTAACTGGCTTCCTCTTCCTGCTTGCTCTTCCTCCTGCTTGCTCTTCCTCCTCCTGCTGCTCAGTTTGCTTTCGTATACACAGGACCACCTGCCTATGTGTGGCTCTACCCACAGTGGCCTGGGCCCTCCCACACCAATTGTTAATAAAGAAACCTCCCACTTGCCTCTGGGCCAGTGTAATACAGGCATGTCTTAGCACAGGGTCCTTCTTCCCAGGTGGCCCTTTCTTGACTTGTGTCGACAAAAAACCAACAGGCCCACGGCGCCCCAAAGATGGTATTCTGTGTAGATTTTTACCTATGTGGGAAAGTTTCGAATATAAATTGTGAGGCTGTCAATCTCTCCAATAACCTGTTGGTTTGCTCATATAGGTCATTTTTTTCCCTAGCCTTCACACCAAGGCAAGGCAAAGCCCAAAGGTAATGCCTTCCTTAGAAACCACTATGGCTGTCTGCATCTTCATCTGTTCCACCTTCTTTTCCCCACTCACCCAATGGATACTGACCAATGGATTTTAAAATATGCTCTCCTAGCAACAGAACCAAGAAATCTGGGCCCAGGGGTGTTTTCTGAGACTGCTACTCCAACCAAGGACCATGCATGGAGATAACCTAGAACCCCTGCACAGAGGTAGCCCATGGCAGCTCTCCAAGTGAGTACCCTAGTAATGGAAACAGGGACTCCCTATGACATGAACTGATTGGCCTGCTCTTTGATCACCTCCCCCTGATGGGGGAGCAGCCTTACCAGGCCACAGAGGAAGACAATGCAGACAGTCCTGATGAGACCTGATAGGTTAGGGTCAAATGAAAGGGAGGAGTACCTCCCCTATCAGTGGACTAGGGAAGAGGCATGGGAGGAGAAGAGGAGGGATTGGGAGGGTACAGGGAAGGGGCTACAGCTGGGATACAAAGTGAATAAATTGTAATAAATTTAAAAATTATATTAAAAAAAGAAACTATGCATCAACAAACAAACAAACAAAAAAAAAGCACTCTTCTTGAGTTGTCACATAAAGCATACCCTATATTCAAATCAAAGACTAAAATGGGTATGGAGAGATGGCTCAGAGGTTAAGAACACTGCTTGCTCTTCCAGAGGTCCTGAGTTCAATTCTCAGCCACCATATGGTGGCTTACAACCATTGATAATGTGATCTGGTGCCCTCTTCTGGCATGCAGGTGTACATGCAGACAGTACACTGTATACAAAAGAAAATAAATCTTTAAAGAAAGGAAGAAAAAGAGCAAAACATTTTCACAGCCATCTCATAAAACTACTGCAAACAAAATTCTAGAGGGCTTTTACTCAATGTATCTAAATTGAAAAATATTGTTTTTACAAATCAGATAAATTGCTTCATCAATAGCATTTTTGTTTTGCTGAAAATGAGTCAGACTCAAGTGAGAAGTTTCTTTATATCATATAATGTTTTTTGTTGCTGAAAGCCTTGTGCTGTAATATTCTGCCTTCCTGATGCTGTCTAATGTGGGGTACAGATGTGGCGGGCAACAGCAGCTCCGTAAAGGCTACGTTGATTTCTCCTTGGGAAGCTCTGGGGTGGGGTGGAACCAGTGCTTCCACAGTGAGTATAGAGAGTCAGCCGTCTCAGCTGCACTAAACACAACACTACGGTGACTCATGTCTCAGTTTGTTTGTTTATGAGTGTTTAGTTAACCTTACCACACACCGAAATGAGTGAAATAAACTGGAGAGGGAAAAGCTTAAGAAAATCAAATAAGTTCCCTTTATGTTAAAAAATTAATTAAGATGAATAAAAAACATGAAAATAGTTTTATACCCAAATCAAAACCAACTTTAAAGGGCCATTTCCTCCTTGTTGTTTTAGTCCACTGTCTTCGCTCCTCTGGTTTTCTGAAGGGTAAGCAGGGGATGGAAACTGACAGCACAAGTAACAGCTTAGAGCCTTGGTGTCATTTTCTGCACACATTCTTGCTCTGCTTGGTGTGGACAAGGTTTCTGCTTGAGAGCCATTTCTCCTCTTTGAGAATTAACCTTAGAGACAAGGTTGTTCTGTTTCATTCGGGTTCACAGCCCATGAAGTCACTTGGAGATAATTAACTTTGTCAAGACAGGCAACACGTGCTGTTCTCCCAACAGCAGTCACAGAGACACTAGAACAAACCAGGTTTTGTGTGTGGCTTGGTAGGAACTCCACTTGGCTGATATTAAATCTCCATCAGATCCTGTTGATAGGAGCTTAAAGGCAATAAATACTGATTTCTATTCAGCTTTGTAGTTATAAACTCATAAAACATCCCAATCTTATCACCAGGAGAGGGTTGAAGTAGTATTTTGAGATATCTTCATTCATTTGTTTGTTCATCTTAATTATTCTCATTCGACAGAGCCTTTTATACACTGTCAGAACAATCCAAGGGCCCAGGCATTCTAATAGTTAATTTCAAAATAAAAGGAAATGACAAGGGCCACTTCCTAACTGCATCTCAAGTATGTGTGCAGAAGCTATTGGTGCTCAGTATTGGTATTCTAGAAGCACTAACACAAAGACAAATGTTTAGCATGCTGCAATTGGGGCTGTTAGCTTTATTAAAAATTGACAGTTATGGTTACCCAGCCATTATGTAATAAAACTGTAATTTTGCCTCTGATCTGTAAATGTTGTTTTTGCTTCCTTGGATGATGGGATGGGATGACAGCTGTTCCCATTCTTTGGGTCGTTCTGTCTTTACCTGTGTCTAGCTTGTTCTCTCTGCAACTTTTCTATATAGAACTGTCCCAGCAAAAAACTATCAGTAAAAAAGTCTCTCTGTGCCCCTGCGCTACTCTTAAACAGCCTCTTTTCCGCCCTGTTCTCACAAGAGTTGGGCATATCCTATCTCTGACTCATTCTGTCAAATCTTTCTCTGGTTCATCATTTTGTCTGCCTCTCAAATTAGATGCCACTTTCCACCGTGGCTGCTTTCCTCTATAAACTAACCTTACCTGCATTGTTTGGGATTAAAGGTGTGTGCTAAGGGCTTGTCTGTATTCCAGCCAGATCATATTGTAATTCAGAGCATGTCCACATTTCAGCCGGATCACATAGCCCTAGAAGGTTTTGGATGTGCTCCCCTGCCAGAGCAGTCATGTTGCTGGATTGAAATAATTTACACATATGTATATGAGTCTGCATCTTTATGGCACGTGTGGACAGGTGCCTGTAGAGGCTAGCAGAGGGTGTCAGATCACCTGGAGCTGTAGTTACTGATAGTTGTAAGTAGTCTGATGTGGAATTGGGAACCGAAATTTGGGTCCTCTGGAACAGTGTGTTTGAGCTATCTCTCTGACACCCACCCCTTATCTTTTATTTTTCCACACTGCATCCTACTGTTTCTGGCCTCTTCTGCGCACTCATCTTAACCCTTCTATAGGCTGGCTGGTTACCCCTTCTCACGTGTTTCCCCCCATGAAGAATCTACACTGGCGACCTAGCTCTCTCTCTATGTGACGGCCTTATCCCAAGGCTATGACCCTTCAGAAAAAGGTGAGTGCTTTACATGTTGTTCTCAGCCAGCGCGTTTGTGTCTGTGAACTTGGCAGACTCTCTCTTTCCCACTTGCTTAGTGAATGTTTGCTGTCCTGTACTTACTGCTCTATCATTTTATGCCACAATAAACACACACCTTTGAAAGACAGAAGCATCAGAAATAAAAATCCACAGCTTTAATACTTTCCAGATGCCATGCAAAAAGAAGAGACACATTAAAGAAATCCACCTTTGAAAACAATGTTGGAAATCTTTTCTCAACCATCAGGAAACCAGAGTCATAGTAAGGCTAAACTGGTTCTGAGAGCTAACTTTTCAAGCCAGGCCAGTGCTGTGCCTGTTCTATCAGGATCAGATTAATAGTTTTTAAATTGAACTTGTTTTTTAGAAAATATACATATCCCTCTGGTCCGATACTCATGTTCCCTGGGCTATTCATAGAAACGACCTGCATCACCCAGTGTTTCCATTTGTACTTTCCATAGCCAATTATATTGTTAGTGATTACAAAGTGATTGTTTGATGTCTGTAACCGAATGTTCAACACTGGATCACTTTAAAAGATCATTTGTTTCTTAGAGTTTAAAGGTTGGGGACTCCAGGAGCATGTCACAGGCATTTGCTGAGGCCTTCCTGTTGCAGAGGGCAGAGGGCATGAGTGTACTTCACAACGAGTACACAAAGACATGCAGCTTCAAGTCTCTCTCCCTCTCCTAATCCCATCATGGGCCCACCCTCTTCCGAAGACCTCACGTCTCTCACCACCAACATGAATTCAGTACTTGGAGTCTAGCATATGATGTTTAGGGAGGACATGATCAAAGCAAAGCAACTGATTAGCTCAAGTTTAGCTTGTTGAGATAAACTTCTTTGCACTTCCTGAACAACCCTATTCTAGGAAAATTGCATTTGAAATTCTAAAATATCTAAATCATTAATGTAGAAATTGGAGGAATGTATATCCTCTTGTCCTAAAATAGACAAGCTTAAAAAAATCCAGAGTTATGAGGAAAGAGATGGAAGAGAGATTTATGAAGTTCAAATATTCTTTTCTTTCATTTGATCAGCCTGCCTCTATGCACCTCTATCCACAGACAATTCTTTATTTTTTTCTCCTAGGCTTGATTCCCCTGTCTCATCTTTAGAAATAATTTTTGAAGGATGATTTTATTATTAGAGATGTTTAAAAAACTGTGTACCAAGGACTGTAATACTTTTCTTTTCCTCTGTGACAGAATGACTGCAGCTCTTCAGCTATACCTGGGCTCCTAGAACACTGTGTGTGTATGTGTGTGTGTGTTTTCTTTCCAAACTCTCTTTTCGGCCAGGCATGGTCATGTGACTGAACACTGGCCTAGGAGGGTGAGGAGCAGTAGATGCAGAACAGGGACCCTGTGCTTCTTCTTCCCGCCTTTTTTTCATCTACTGTTTTGAATGTAGATTGGAAAAAGCTGCTGGGAATCCCATGGCTGAGGGCTGAACTCTACGGTGGAGCAATGAGAAAGAATGAACCCTATCTTAGGACGGCTTTGCAAAACAGTGTTGCCCTGTTGGCTTTCCATGGCTGTGACTGGAAAGGAATGCCTTCCTGTGCTAGTTCAGATACTGTGATTTTTGGTCTACGAAGTAAGTAGCTAAATCTGTATATTCCTTAACTCACACACAGAGGATAAGGCATTTATTTTTTTAGTTTGGATAATATTTACAACAAAATAGAACCAGAAACTCTCTCATGCATGTATGAATAGTCTGTAATGTTGAACAACAATGGTCGGGGTGTTAAAGGAGTGAGGCAAGGGGGAACTGCAGCACCCCATGAATCCAGCCTTATTTTACTACACGTCAGCAGAGAAAATACGAGGTCTTCAAGTCTTGCACAATCATTTAATTCAGATCAGGTCTTTAAAATAATAGGCATAACTGCAAGACTGTCTCATCCAGACAACAGCAAATAGCTACCTAATTTATCTTGCCTTTGAGAGGGGAGTTTGTTGATAGTAGAGGAGCCTCTTCTCTGAGGAGGCTTCTGCAGCGAGTACGTGCCCCCTGAATAATGTGAGGACATTTTAGGACAACTTCAACTGGAAGTAAAGCTTACGCTGGTGATTTGAGCACGTGTTCATGTGTCATCAGAATCTGGGTTATTCTGAAGGTTCAGGGAAAGAGAACTAGGTGAGGAGACCTGACTGAGGTGTAGGTAGGGGAGGCAGATTCCCTCAGAGAGCTACGGGCAACCAGAGTCATGAGACAGGTGCTCTGAGAGGTCAGATAAACAACAAAAGCCGACCTAGAGGCGAGGTGGTCTGGGTTTTGGAGCTACCTAGGGTGTTCTGCTGTGTTTACAGGTGACTGGAACAGAATCTGTGCTGGCTGATATTGATTAAGAACTTGACAGGACCTCGGGCCACCTAGGAGACCAATCCATGGCCATGTCTGTAATAGAATTTCTCCTTGATTGGGTTAATTAAGGTGAGAAGACGGAGTGGCATAACTTCACATGCAGGGTCCTCAACTGAATAAAAGGAGGACATGAGTTGAGCCCAGCCTCCATCTCTTTCTGCCTCCTGACTTGATCCAATGAGACCAGCTGACCCACCCTTCAGCCGCCCACCTATGCTATGATGGACTGACTCCACTCGTGAGCTGTGAACCAGTACTGACTCCCCTTTCTTAAGTTGTTACCAGATATTTTTGTCATAGCAAAGCACCAAACAAATGGGAGATTTTGGTAAACGTCAGCCATATAGTGTGTAGGACATGACAAACCCAGACTTGGAATTTTGTGCCTTGCCCGCCGTCAGAACTTAGCTCTTTTTCAGTCTGTACAATGGCTCAGGAAATAAAATAAGCTCATACATCTGTGTGTGCAAACACTCACGGACACTTGATATTTACCGAACACCAAATGCTACATTTATGCATTTCCTTACACACCCAAATACCCACAACAATCGGTGAAGTCATTTTCTATTTAATTAATTAGTTGTGCATGTACGTAAGGGTGTGTGCACACTACAGCGTGTGTGTGGAGGTCAGAGGACAACTGGCAGGAATAAGTCCTCTCCTTCCACCATGGAGGCTCCAGGGGTCAAACTCAGGTTACCTGGTGAGCCATCTTGTCTACCCCAGTGTGTGTGTGTGTGTGCTGTGTGCATGTGTGTGCCTCTGTGTGCATGTATAGATATCACGTGTGCATAAGAAACAGGTTGGACTACATCAAGCTGAGAAGCCTCTCGTCAGTGAAGAAGCAGTAAAGAATGTGGAAAGCCAGCCTGCAGACGAGCAGACAATCCTGTGAACTATACATCTGATCAGAGGTTAATATTAAAGTATATAAGGAACTCAGACTGCCTAATAATACACAAACAAAGAAGTTCGTTAAAAGCCAGGCAAAGGACTGGGACAGACATTTCTCCAAAGACTTACACACGGCCAATGGGCCTGTGAGAAGATAGTCAGGGAAATGCAGATCAAAACCACAGAGAGCCAGCGCAACACAGCTGTAAGGATGGTATGACCAAAAAGATATGAGATAGCTCATGTGAAACAACGATATGGAGGAAAGGGAACCCAGAGTAGAGAGTGTGGTTTTCAGCACCCCTATTGGGTGGCTCACAACCGCCTGTAACTCCAGCTTTAGTGTGACCCTGAGCCCCTGGAGTCCTCGGGCACTTGTACGCACATGTGCACATTCTTTCTCTGTCTCTCCTTGTCTCTGTCTATCTCTCTCACACACACATACAAACGCACACATATACAAGTAAAAAGTAAAAAAGTAGACACACTGTATCACCCAGTAATGCTACTTCTAAGGCTGGAGCGTTGTTGAATGTGGATATATGTCCTCACTCAGTGTTCCTCCATAGCAGACTTTTTCCGTTTTATAGAGCAAAGCAGGCTGAGTTGAAGACGGGTTAGTCAGCATGCCCGAACAGTATGTGGTGCTCCAGGCTGCTGTACTCAAGACTAGTTCCTCCTTCTGCTTTGTTCCTGACATCTACATTCCCAATGCCTCCCCCTCCTACCACCCAGCTCATAGCTTCAGAACTACCTGGCACTAAAGACTACATTGACTGCTAAGTACTATTTGAAAACAATATCCCAGTAGAGGATGAAAAGAAATAGCAAATGCTCTGGTAAAGCCACCTTCAGGCTTTAAGGATACATATCATATTTTTTGTAGTGGTGGCGCTCACACTCAGGGTCTCCCATGAACTGGCAAATGAACACTCTGCCACTCAACTATATTCTCAGGACAGATTTTTACCAACTATACATCTGATAGAGGGCTAATATCTAAAGTATATAAAGAACTAAAAACACTGGACATCAAGAAAACAAATAACCTAAATTAAAATAAGGTACTGATCTAAACAGAATTCTTAAAAGAGGAAACAGAAATAGCAGAGAAACAGTTAAGTATTCAACATTCTTAGTCATCAGAAAAATTCAAATCAAAACTACTTTGATATTTCATCTTACACTTGTTAGACTGGCAAAGATCAAGAAAACAAATGACAGCTCATGGTGGCAAGCATGTTCAGTAAGGGGACGCACATCTATCGCTGGTGGGAGGAACAATGTGTGTACTACCGTAAAAATTAGTGTGGCAGTTCCTCAGAAAGATGTGAATCTGTCTATTTCAAGATCTAGATAGACCATTTTTAGGCAGATGCTCAAAGAATACTCTATTCTACAGAGACACTTGGTCAACCAATGTAAATAGCTAGAAATTGGAAGCTGCCTGGATGTCTGGCAATGAGTGAATGGATAAAGAAAATGTGGTACATTTACACAATGGAATATTACTTAGCATTTAAAAATTGAAATCATGAAATTCATAGGTAAATGTCTAAAGTTAGAAAAAAGCATTCTGTGTGAGATAACTCAGACCCAGAAAGACAGATATGGTATGTATTCACTTATTTGTGAATGTTAGCTGTTAAGTCAGTGATAAGCCATCCATACTCCTTTTTACCACAGAGCTTAGGTATAGAGTAAGAGAGTAGGAAGGAGGGAGGAAGGGAGGGATCTCCCTTGGGAGGAGAACTAGAAAAGGTAATTATGGATGGTTGATGTGCGTGTGGTATTAGTATGAGAGATTCAAATGAGGAGTAGGGTAAAGAGGGGGTAAGGAAGAGAATATGGGGGAGGGACAGCTAAAATTCAGGACCATTTGACGGGCTGTATGTAAACCTAATACAGTAGGAGCTTCTTAAAACACAGATATGAAGTTGATCTAAGTGAAATCACTAAATAATGGGGGAAACAGAACTCCAAGTGGACATCCTTTGTTTCCAAATGAAGCTTCCAGTACCAGGAATGGGTTACATGTAATCAAGTTGTTGGCCAAAGGGGTCTTACGGGAAACCCCAAACAATGTAGGCTTGTTGAGGGGTGTTCTGATGCTGGCCCTCAAGATCTGGTTATTCCCGAGATATATCTGTCCTTGTTGTGTAAACCTGCCTAAGACATACCTGATGGGTTGATTGAATGGTCTGTACCTGGGCAGGGTAGAGTGTGGTAGGTGTGGCTAAGGTTCCTGGGCTGTGAAGGAGAGGAGAATCATGGGAGAGGGAGACAGTTGGGAAAAGAGGAGGAAGGAGGATGCCATGATGGGCCAGAAGGAAGGACTACAACAATGGCGTAGAAAGGCCCAGGTGAAAAATACAAGCAAGTATTTTGGGATTATGGATAGAAGGTAGCCCAAATAGGAATGATTAAGGCAGATGGCATTGGATGGGAACTGGGAGATGGATGGTGAGGTTATTGAGGTAGCGTAGGTAGAAATATCTTCCTGGCCCAAGGTAAATAAGGCAATAGTGAAATCTAAAAGGTGTCTTATCTTATTATTTGTGATAACAGGTTAAATAATGCTGCTGTGATAATCATAGGGCAGATAATAAATAACAATATATAGTCCAACACCCACTTTTATTTACAACAACATAGGCTATTGCCAAGGGTATTTGTTGTTCTCTACAAACTGATGGCAAGGCCCCTTTGGTGAAGAGAACACCATACAAGTACCTGATCACAAAGTCGAGCTACGCCCTACCGAGAATCTTCACCCCTACAAAGCAGCGTTGCTGGTCCTGTGAGGCGCTCTGCACGATACCAACCCAGCTGCAATGCTTTCCTCTACTGTGGTGACCTGTCTGCAAGGCACACTGGCGTGACAGTGGCACAACGCTGTCAGAGCAACCAGCCAACATCTGATTTTATTTAAAGTCCACTCCATGAGATAGAACTCGTCCCTGACACTGCTTGATTGGCCAAGAACCTGAGACTTGACCAGCCAGAGACCTAGAAGAAACCCAAATACTATTCTGCTAAAGGTACATGCAGTAAAATGACTCCTAATGTCATTCTGCTGTAACCATAGATCAATGTCTTGCTCAGCTATCACCACAGAAGCTTCCTCCTGCAGGTGATGGGAACAATGCAGAGGCCCACAGCCAATGTACAGAGAATAAAAAACCTTGAAACTCTTGGCCCTAAATGGGACGTCTCCATCAAATCCATTCCCTCAGGGCTCAAGGACCTCTCCAGAGGAGGAGGCCGAAAGCATTTAAGAGTAGAGGGGATGGAGGACACCAAGACAATAAGACTTTCTAAGCCAGCATGAGCTATACACATTTGAAATCACAGAGACTGTATCAACGTGTACACGGCCTATTTGGGTCTGCACCAGATGGGGCCTTAGAGCTGAGAGGAGAAGTTGGACACATGGCTCTGTCTCTAACCCATGTTACCTCTAATTGATAACCACTTGAAAATTTAAAAAAAGTTTTCTCCAAGGGACTCTCACTGGCCAATGAACCACTCTGAAGTATAGGCCCCGTTCCTAGTGTAGATGGCCAGCACGGTACAAACTCAGTGGCATAGTTGGAAGGTTTTTGTGCCACAAGCTGTCGAGCATTTTTTTTTAACTTTACAGGTTCTTTGCACATACATTATGGCTTCTGTTTGTGTGTTTTGATGGGATTCCTGTGTGTACGAACAAGTGTGTCTCTGTGTTTTTTGTGCTTTTCCTTTGTCTCTTTTTCACCCATTTATTTGTTTTGTCCTATTTTGACTTGTTTGTTTTAGCTTATTTTTTTTTTAATTACAGCTTAGATATGTTTGTTTTCTAAGGAAGGAAAGAAAAGGAGTGAATCCAGATGGAAGGGGAGGTAGGGGGGAACTGGAAGGAGTTGGGGGAGGGGAGCCATAATTAGATAAGCCCAAACTAATATCCACAAGCAAATGTTGTCCTATTTATCTGTCTGTCTATCTATCTATCTATCTATCTATCTATCTATCTATCTATCTATCTATCTATCTATCTATCTATTTTTGGTCTTTGGAGACAAGGTTTCACTATGTATCCTTGGTTGTCCTGGAGCAGGACAACCTGTTTGTAGCCCAGGCTGGCCTAGAGCTCAGAGATCCATTTGCCTCTACCTCCCCGAATGGTGGGATTAAAGGCGTGTGCTACCGCCATCTGCTATTATCACCTTCTTTAGGAGTGGCTGTTCTTGGTCTTTAAGCTTTGTAGAGAGGTCTGCTTTGAACATGTTGTCCTTGTGCTTTGAAGAAAGCATACAGTAGAGAAAATATCCGTGTCATAAAAAGAGTGTAATTTATCTTAACCTACATGAATAAGTTTGTAAAATCAAAAATAAGAACAATGTTTCAATATTCAATCTTTGTAATAGGAAACACTCTCTTTAAGTATAGTTTTTAAAGATATCATCCGTATGAATATAACTCTAAAATAATATGTCTGGGACTTCCGGTAATATACTTATAAAGTAAGGCTTTATGAAATCACCAAAACTAAGATAAACGAAGTAATAAAGTAAAAGAATAAAATGCACATTTAACTTGCTCACCCTTTCTCATGAGCACCTACAGTGAAAGAGTGAATACTTCTGTGCACATTTGAGTAAGTTTGCCTTATTGGCTCACTTTCCTTCCTCCCTTCTAACAGTCGTTGCATGTATGTGTGTGTGGTGTGCTTGTTTGTGTAAAGGCACATTCACACACGTGTAGGAGCATGTGTGTATGTAGACGTGCCTGTGCATGTCCACGTGTGGAGACCCAAGGTTGATGGTGGGTGTCTTCCTCATCCACTTCACTTTGCCAAGGCCGACCTGCAGCTGATCTTGGCTTCCGAAGATTCTGCCTGGTCTAGTTGGCTGGCTTACCGGGGTACCCGCTCCTTGCCTCCTGAGTGTTGAGGTAACAGGTGGCTGCCACCCTGCCTGGTTTTAATGTGGGTTCTGGGTATTTGAACTCTGGTCCTCATGCTTAAGTAACAAGTTTTTACTCACTGAGTTATTTCCTCTGTAGCCCTCCTCCCCTCCCCTGCCTTTCTCACTTTCCTAAACCCGGAGTGTCATACATTTAAACATTCTATCATTGAGCCACATCTTCAGCTGAATTAAGTGCTTACATAAAAACTCATATCACACACACTAGTGTGACACTGGGATACCATCTAACACACCACTGTAGTTACTAAAGCAGAGCACTGTGCAGGCTTATTGAGTATTGGACGAGTGAGTAGAGGAAGGAATGGGATTGAATGCTTAACTTTCAAGATCCTGGGACACAGTTTGCTTTACAGAAACCAGGATTGTCAGAGACTCAGTCCTCTGTGCTTCGTGGTAAGATTTGTACAGGCTCATTGTAGAAGTTACTGTGAGAACACATTTTGGCCCAGTTATGCTGAAACAACAAACTTGTACATTATGTTCTTCCTTGAATAAATAAAACAAAAATTCATGAAATTCTGACATCTCAAAAAAAGGGCCTGCTCATCTTTCTTATTGCATTTAGTTATATATGCGAAATAAAGGAGATATTTTGAGACAATTATCTAGAAGCATATACTAATGTTTTTCCTCTCATAGCAGCTACAGCATATAAGCAAAAAATGTTTCAGCTCTCTAGTTTTTAAAAGGAAAATGTTACTTTGGAGACGGTGCCTTGACTTTCTTCAGTGTGACAACTGCCTCAAGTCTTTCCTTGTGGGGACATCTGATATAATTCTCAGGATTTATTCATCTAGGTCAGTGGTTCTCAACCTGTCAGTCGTGGCTCTTTTGAAGATGAGCAACCCTTCCATAGGGGTTACCTAAGACTATCAGAAAATACAGATATTCACAATATAATTCACAACAGTAGCAAAACTGCAGTTATGAAATTGCAACAGAAATACTTTTATGGTTGGGGTCACCACAGCATGAGGAAATGCATGAAGGGGTGGCACCACCAGGAAGGTTGAGAGCTGCTGTAGGCCTGGTAAGGAGAGGAGACACATGTGAAGGTATCCTGGGACTGCTCTGTGTGGCTGGTGGATATATCCTCCAGCATTAATTGGTTGTGCTTGGTCTAGAAGCTAAGGCATCTTACCCTTTCCGTGCCCTTGCTCTCAGTAACGCTTGGCAAACCCCAAACCGTGGTGTTGGGGACCCACAGTATGCTCTGTTTGCAGCTTTCAGTTCCAAGATGAAAAATCCCTGAACACTCCAATCATGATACAACCCAGAGCTGACTGTCAAGTACAGAGCTGCCGATGTGCCAAACGCTTCTGAAAATCAACACATTTCTTATGCTGGGAAATTATGTGAAGAACAAATTCACCTCCTCCATCCCCCACCTCGGCCAACTGCAGGCTACAGTTGAATTTTTACTAAGAGAATCTTGCTATGGATTTCCTGATAGAGAACTCAACTACCCAACCCCCATATCCTGCCTCAGCCCCTTTGAGAATGTCCCGGAGTAGACTTATGCAGAAAGCAGAGGCATGCTAATGAGGTAGAAAGGCAAGGTGCATTCAACAGTACCAGCCAGTTGTGGAGCTAATTGCTACCAGCCTTCCTTAAATAAGATTAGTGGGTGGCATAGTAGCTGCTCTTTTACCCTGGAAATCCTGTTTGCTCTCCTGAAAAATTCCAAAATGAGGAGGCTACTCTCCTTCTTCTTCTTCTTCTTCTTCTTCTTCTTCTTCTTCTTCTTCTTCT
>NW_026591816.1:6519630-6559089 GCF_907164565.1 Psammomys obesus | reverse complement strand
CTTCTTCTTCTTCTTCTTCTTCTTCTTCTTCTTCTTCTTCTTCTTCTCCTTCTTCTTTTTTTCTCCCCTAAAGCCTCAGCTATGTGTCTCAAAACACACAGTGAGCATACTAATCAGAATGACTCCTTTTCTCTCAAAATGGTCTTATCTCAGGCTCTGTGTGAGTAACTTTGCTGTAGTAAGTCTTTCTTTGAATCCTTTCCCACTGAGTGAGAAGGCTGGGTGCAGTCCCTCAGAGTCCTGGTGAGAAGGAAGCCCCTCAGCGCTGGACATACTCTGCTCTGAGGTGAGTCCTGCGGCGCTCCTCTCTTACGGCCTGCCCTCCTGATTGTGGGTGGAATCTACAGCTTTCTTCTCATTGTGGGAGTCCACTAAAGGTGGTGAAACATCACTCCTTTGAGTATCTTTCGTTACGTGTAACACAGTTACTGTCCCTCCCCACCCCCTTTCTCCTTCTCCATTGGGCTCCTCAGGAACTCACTGTGTCGACCAGACTAGCCTAGATTTCAGGCTAGTTTAAGGTTCTGGTGAGAGACACTATTTCAAAACACCAAGCTTGACCTCTGGCCTTCACACATTCATGCAAAACTACACCCTCCCCCATACCGTGTGCCACCCCATGCACATATACACGTAAATAATGGAAAGAAAAGTTACTCAGTGACTAACGATAAAGGTAAAGCTTGATAAGGAAGACTGTCCAGAGCTAGCACCATAAACAGAGGAACCACCCAGTGGAGTTCTACATTGGGTGGGAATCAGCATGTACAAGTGGAAACTCCTGGCCAGGGGACAGGGTGGGGCTGTGGGTGGAAATTTACTAAGATAACAGCGGTAGTGTGAGAGGTTAAGCTGACCGAATAGGGTATTTGTGGGATCAACCAGGCCAGTACAAATGGCAGGCTGTTGGGGGCAGGTCCTTGCTATTCAGCATTATTCTGGCTGAGACTAGAATTCATAAGAGCTACATGGATGAGCCTAGGGGAAGGTTCAGGAGCCTGGCTAAAGTTTGATCAAACAACAAATCTGTCAGTCTACAGCATATTGATGTTTTGACATTACTCAAGTGTCTAATGCATCCATCACTTGACTTGGGAGGATGAAAGGTCCCAAGAGCCTGACTAAATATTTCTCTTCTCAAATAAATATTTTGTATTCATGCAACCAGAGTCCAAGATTACTCATTTGAATATCAAAGAAGTATTTCAGAGTAATTAAAATAATTATTTACAAGCAGAGCATGTGACAGGCACAGGAGGGCATGGACCCAGGAAGGAGCATTCTTCTGAGAAAGGATATCATTCGGTGATGGATAGCAATTGGAAACTAGAGATCAGACACACTACAGAGAAGGGGAATTTAAAAGCTGTCTTATGGGCTGAATAGGTAAAGGGGGTTGCTACCAAACCCCGTGACCCAAGTCTGATTCCCAGGAGTCACACAGTAAAAGAAAGAACTGACTCCTGACACTTGACATTTGACCTACACCAATGTGCTCACACATGCGTGTGAGTGCACATGCACATACACACACACACACACACACACACACACACACACACACACAGAGAGAGAGAGAGAGAGAGAGAGAAAGAGAAAGAGAGATAGAGAAATAGAAAGAAAGAGAGACAGAGAGAGAGAGAGAGAGCCAGCAAGAGCAAAGAGAGAGAAAGAGTGTGTCCCTTGGTCTGGCAACAACTTTTTTTTAACCTCAGTGTTTGGAGGCACAGGTAACTTTCTTGACCAATAGGGTCTTGTTAATGTGAACAGATGTGCTAAGAAATCACTGACTGCTTTGTATAGAAGAGGAGGGCTTGAGCTGAATGCAGAGTGGTCAAGTTGGCTGATTTTGGGGTGAACTGTGAATAAGCCATGAAAGAATCTTCAAAAAATACATTATAACATAATTTTAAGACAGTTAAAATATCAGCTAAAACATTTTAAGACTTTGGGAAAGATTCATACTAATATAATTCATAACACTAATGGGAGTTTTATTATCCATTATGAAATTATTTGACACCATTACTGATCTAAAGGTAAGAAAAGGTTACTTCTGAAATATAATTAACCTGTTTTCACTTGGGAAGAATAGGAAGTTAAAAATAGAGTTATGATTCTCATCTGTATCATATTGGGCAGATTCATCTCATGAATGAATAGAAATTTCATAGAACAATGGAGGCTGTCCCATTAATAATCTTTTAGGGAGCTGTTCAGATATGGAAGGTTCAAAGTTTCCTTTGAATGTAGCATCTATAATGGAATACAGAATCCATGTCTGATTTTAGCGTTACTGCTTTGCCTCAAGTTTGTTGAGGTTTGAGGTGGACAACAGAGTACACAGGGCGACGTGCGGCAGCTGTGGAGTACGATGACGACAGACGGTGAGGAAAAGGTGTATGCTTCCATCCATCGCCATGATGTTGGACCTCTGAACTTCCTGACACAGCTTTACGATGAGAACAGACGGTGAGGAAAAGATTTTCCATCCATGCCGTGATGCTGAGCCTCTGAGCTTCCTGACACAGCTTTACTTTACACCCTGAGGCTGTGAAGAGCTTTTGAGGCTTTGATTTCCCAACAGCCCTTCTGACTGTACTGCTGGCTCACACTCCAAAGGCAGACGTCCACCTGTCGCCATCCACCGCACAGCCGTCTCACCTCAGCCCTCCAGATGCCCTCATCCTGCACCTTCCCTTGAGTCCAGCCCTTTCCAGCCACAGCCTCTAGTTTTCTTAGTGCATCTAGCCCTGGATGCAGTGTTTTATTTCACTTTCCCCCCACTTTGGTGAGTGGTTGGGTCAAATATTAACTTCTGTAGGAAGCCGCATCAGATGTCAGGATAATGCAAACATTTTGTGTGTGCTTGTATTTGGAATCCTGATGCCACTAATAATGAATTGCTTTTTTTATTTGACTATAATTTCCATGAGAAAATTATACATCATAAATAATCCAGAATGGTAAATAATCTCAATTATTTATATTTGAAAATTATCTCAATTTTATGTCCTTGATACTAGTGTGCCATATGCTATCCTAAATGGCTTAAATTACACTTTTCCAACTCTTACTATGGATTGTATCAGTGATGGAGGTAAAACACAGAGTGGTTCGCTAAAGGCCGTGTAGCCAGTACGGCAGAACTGTGACCTGAACACCCAGGATGTCTGGATCCTTTGTGCTTAACACCTTCCCTGAAGCCTCACAGCGCACGGTGTGGTGGACCTGCCAACACAGACAGTGAGGCAACGAGCCTTTATTATGGACCAGCAGTTCTGCAAGCTTCGATCATAACAGAGACGGTTAGATCAAAGTGGAGACTTTCAGACACGCCACTTTAGTATCTACTGGGATGGTAGATGATTTAATATCCTACAGTTCACCATGCGCTATCTTTGAGGCCAGGGAACACCCTATCTCCAAAAGAAAGGGGTAAAACAGAAGAGGAGAAAGCAAGTCAAGGAACTTGTAATTCTTATTTTTCTTTTACTTTTTACGTGTAGTACTTTTTATTTTTTGAAATTATACTATAATTCTATCATTTTCCCCTTTTCTTTGCTCCCTCAAGCTGCTCTCTTGCACCCACTTGCTCCTTTTCAAGTTTATGGCCTATTTTTCTTTGACTATTGATATCTACCTACCTATCTATCTATCTATCTATCTATCTATCTATCTATCTATCCTCTACCTATCATTTATGTATATATTTATCTATCTATTCCTAAATAAATCAGTATAACATGTTTAGTCTGTGTAACACTACTGTGTATAAATAAATAGTATTTAAGGTACAAAACATTTTATCTTCAGTGATATGCACACAAAAAACAGATTCATGAGACGCCCTTGTGTTCAGTATTGTAGCTAATTCTGTGTGAGCTATCCCACAGTACAGAGGCAGTGCCCATGCATGAGTGCAGGGCATCTCAGGCTACAAGCTAACTCACACAGAGAAGGCATGCTGGAATTGCATGCGTGCTTCATATTTGGTTCCAGGCACCTCAGCCTTACAAAGATCATTAGCCATATGATGAAGATACAGCCACTGTAAACATTTACGGCTACTTAAAACAGTAAAATTGTGATCGAGATGCTATAAAAGAAGCATAAATGTACTATATCGTTGGCTGTAGTTGAAGTTCTAATGTTGTATCTGTACACATAACACTTAAAATGTAATTCTATTATATCATAATTTTGATTAAAAACCAATATGCCAGCTTTGATTAACATTAAACACTTAATTGACTATATGTATATATATTTTGTGCCTTCAGGAGTTGTGAAGGGCTTTGCTGCAATTATTTAGAAGGCCTAATTTCTCATAATCTCTGTTTAAAGAACTTCTGCTAATGCCTCTTTTCTGAATTTTGCTGTAGCAAGCAGAGACATTGAAAATAGTTTCACTTCCCCAAGTTGACCTCATAATACCGCAGTTGCTACTGAAATGTTGATCATTTTTTGGTCATTCGGCTGCAACTTATTCAAGTGCAACACATTTGGGAACTTGAGTTGACCCTCTTCACCCTCCCCACTGCTTTCACTTATTTTAAAGGGATGAGAGGATTTGCATTAGTTCAGGCACAGTTAAAGCAATCAACAATGAGAGAGCCATCCCTTCCCCTGAAATTCAGCTAATGCCAATTGAGTGTTGATAGAGGATTTGGACCCAGCTCTTCACTGGTCATTGTGATTTCTACCTGGAGATCCTTCAGCATATTGTACAAAACCAAATCATGTTTTTCTTTAAAAACTTTTGTTTGTGTGTATGTGTTTTTAGGCATCCTTTGTATGATGTATGTGTGTGTATAATAGGGGGTATATATTTGTTAGAGTGTGTGTATGGATATTAGAGAGTATTCTTGAGTATTTTTGTTGTTGTTTGTTTTCTTTCTGAGAAAGGGTTTTCCTGTGTCACCTTGGATGCCTTGGAACTTGCTCTGTAGACCAGCCTGGCTGCTGAGAGAGCTGCCTGCCTCCTAAGCACTGGAATTAGAAGCATTCATCAATATGCCGGCTTTAACCTCAAGCATTTCTCTGTGCCTTCCTCCTTGCATTGAGACAAGGTCTCTGTTTCCGGCTGTGCATGCCAGGCTGATTGGCCATCAAATTCCTAGGAATTCTTCTGTCTGTCTGTCTGTCTGTCTGTCTCTCTCCTACGTAACCACAGGAATGCTGAGACTGTAGATATGTGCTACTGTGTCTGGCTTTAAGTGCTAGGGATTTGAACTTAAGTCCTCACGTAACAAATGCTTTATCTAGAACTGTTTCCTTGGCCTGGAATATTTTTTCCTTTGGAGAGCTTTTTTTTTCTCTTTTCCTATTAATTTATCTAAAAACATATACCACATTTTGAGTGGATGAATGGATGTAATATAAAATAATTAAATCATTGGCATAAACTTTAAAAACAATAACAATAACAACAACAAGACCAATCACCCAAACTAACAGGCAACAGAAATTGATGGGTCATTTTACCTAAAAGGAATTTACTACAAGGGGTTAGGTATCTACAGAATCATTAGAAGGTATGGGTGTGGATAATAGGGGCTACCTTTGGGGTTTTTTGTTGTTGTGGTTATTAAAGATTAGATGACGAAACTGTGACTTAAGGTTAAAAACTGTCACTGTCGCCATCATTACTGCTTCTGTCACTTCCTTAGTCTTGCAGCTGGTAGGTTTTTGTAGGTACTCACTAGAACACATTTCTCAATTGCAACTGAAAAAGATTGGGGTTCATTTCTTTTCTATCTTCCAGTCTCACAAAGATGTAAGCAGAATACAAGCTGTGTCATAGCTGCAAGAGAGTTGGGGAAATAGCATTTTCTGATTTAGAATCCAGAGGAAGTCTTAGAAGAGGCTGAAAACTATTGATGGATGGCAAATGTGTTCTCTAGAATAGATCATGACATGGAGTTCCTCTAAGGGTTGTGAGATTGGGTCCTAATACTGGTGAAGGAGGAATATCAGGTGATAAGGTAAGAGGGATTGGAAAGCTAAGAAACTCAGGTGATAATAGCTTTTGATTTTAGCATACAGAGAGTAAGCCAATTCCTGGTTAACAATCATAAATCTGGTGGCAAAGCATTAAATGCGACAGACATTAGCAAAGGTTAGAGAGAGAGAAACAGAGAGGCAGACAGAGAGAGAGGGAAGGAGGGAGGGAGAGGGAGAGAGAAGTGATAGTGCTTGGATATCTAGAAAGGTTTTTTGGGAAGAAACTGAACACTGATTTGGGTGTAAAGCATGAATAAATTTACATATTGGCACAGGTAATAGTCAGGAAGATGTAATTTCAGGGCTAAGGCACAGAACATGCAGGAAGACATGCTTCAGATTTGAATGACCTGAAACCTACATTCATGGACAACTGCAGTTGATCACTGTGAGGCCCATTTCAGGTTCTATCTGAAGAAATATTATTGTCTGTTTTTATGCATTATCAGTCTTTCCTAAGCTGATTGCAAATGGATTACAATCTGATTTTATGTCAATCTATTTGCATATTAGATTTGTTAATCTCTAATTACCCATCGCTATATTACTAATTACTACAATATTTAGCATATTATTGTCCCTTATAGTTTAAGAGTCAGGAATGCAGGAACAGCTGGGTGCTTCTGGCTCTTGTTTTCTCATGAGGTTGTAGTCAACCTGTTAAGCAGGCTGGGGTTTCTGATGGGCCAAATGATCCATGTCTAATTTCATTCATGTGGATGTTGTCAGGAAGAGTCAATGCCTCACCATATAGGCCCCTTCTGGTAGAGGTCATGGCTTGGAAGCTGGCCAGGCTAAGCAAATGATCCAGCGAGTGAGAAGAAGATAGAGCAACCAAGATGGAAACAGTCTGGCTTACTCCCAAGCCTCCTCCAGGGTTTATTTAACTGTCACATTTTCAGCTAGGCCTCCCTTTTACATATGTCTGTAGATTTCGTAATTGCATTTTGGAAAATATGACATAACTTATGATTGACTTTATTGGTCACTCTGGCCCACTCTGGCCCATTGTAGGAAGGAGGTCTATTAGAAGACTGACCTCTACCTTATATAATCCTCACTGGGCTAGCATTACTATGGCAGGGAAGAGTTAGTTCTTTCAGGAGTTGCAGGCTAACAGACAGTTTTGGGACAGGTCCGGCCCCATGACTCTCCAGTTCCAGGAGTATTAGAACAGTAATTGAAGAGAGATTTTAGTTCATTATCAGGATGTGTACTGTTGAGATGTGATTGTATGTTGTACAATCTCTAAATATAATTTCTTGTATCCTTTTTCATAAGCTAATAGTATTTTGTAATGGGACCAAAGTAGAAATTACAGCATGAAGGTAAATTCCCAAAGCTTGGAAATAAATTTGAATGGCAGCAATTGTCTTTTGTTTTCTGTCAGCTAACACCTAAACACATGTTTATTCAGAATGGGCCTTTTGCTTGGTCAGGACATTATTTGTACACACACACACACACACACACACACACACACACACACACATCTATATATGAGTTTATTTAGAGTCCATAATGCAAGAATAACTGGTATATACATGCATATATATTACATTATATTACATAAGTATGAAATTTTAATTTATTCAGAATTTAAAACAATGTTTAAATTCATTATATGGTTTCTGAAGACTTAGAGTTTGTACTTACATAAGTAAGGTGGTAAAGAGCCAGATAGGTTTAAGTTTAAGTGTTAGATAAACTGTGACTGAAGGCCAAATCAACCTGTACCTATTTTATAGTGTTTTCATATTTATTTTTCTGTTAAATGTGAAGGCTTTTGAAATTCAATGGCAGAGTTTGCTAGTCATGACAGAGACCCTAGAGCTCATAAAAACCTCAAGTCTGTACTACTTATCCCTTTATAGAAAAAGTCTGCTGGCCTCTGCTACAGTTAGAAAATTATATTTTTCTTGTATGTCATGGTGTTTGGGGGGTTAGCCTGATGGGAGATATGATTAGATGTACCTGTTTATATGCCTGATTAACCAGGGATGGTCGTATAGAAAGAAATGCAAGATGTTGACTTGGTATTTGAGGAGTAGGTGGACAGAAATTAATTGTTTGGCTTTGGTAATATAGGTGACTCCCAGCCTTTGTACAGGACAGCTGTCCCATGAGCTGTGTGGCATGCTTCATACTCTCAGCACAACACAGATGTAACCTAAGATGTTAGAAAAGCCAGCAGAAAATTCCTTATGGCCTCCAATATTGGTTCACTGGGTCAGTTTAGTCTCCTGTGGTGAGAGTCTCCCTACAATTTAGTTACGGAGAAGTTTAAGGAGATTTTTGGCAGAAAGGCAGGTTGCACGTAGATGGGGGCTGACAGACGGCTCATCAGTTGAGAGCATCAGTTGCTGCTCTTGCAGACATCCAGAGTTTGCTTCCCAGCACCCACACCGCCGTGTGTTCATGGCTACATGTAACTCCAGCTCCTCCGCTCACACGCCTTCTGGCGCCCCTGGGGACTGCACTCACACTGTTGCACGTGCATGCTCACATACATGTAAATGAAAACAAAGCCAATCTCTGGAGAATACAGAAACTGACTGGTTTCTAGATTGCCACCCTGTTAACGGCAGGTAATGCGTGGGCCTATGGTAAGGGGGCCTCTAAATCCTTACGGTGCTGGCACAACAATTGTTCACCGTTAGATTTCAGAAAATAGTCACAATAAACCCAGGAAGGGCTTCATACAGAGGAAACTGAGTCTCAAATGATGCAACAGATGACAATGAATGCTTTCACTAGTAGAATGAGGGCTTGCTCTGTATTGTGAAGAGTCACAAATTTCAGAATAAATCTAGTAAAGAATTGCCTACTTTGTGCCCAAAAGCACAAAGGACAGCCAAGGCTTGATCATGGGAGAGTCATCACAGCAAGCAGAGAAGCTCTGTGTTTCTCTGGGTCTTGTACATCACAGCCTAGATCTCTCCCCTCCATTACAGACCTAGATTGGGACCCGGTACCTGAGGAAGAGCTCAAGTCTAAGAGGGCCCAGCAGAGCTTACTGCCCTCAGACCAGATCACTTCAGCTTCAGTCTTTCAATCATATTTCACTTGGTTGAGTTCAAAGTCTTGAAGATTCTGGGTCTTTTCTTTTCTACCCTCCGTTCTATTATTTTTCAATTTTATTTGTCTGCAGATATGCCCACAACAGATTATCCTCACCAGAACTGCCCTGAGCTACTGTCACTGCAATCTTTTCCTAACTGGTCTCTTCTTCCACCTACTTACTATCCACTGGCAGTCTGCCTTCAACCCAATGACCAGAATTATTATTATTATTATTATTATTATTATTATTATTATTATTATTATTGTTATTTCTTAACAAGTCAGAGCAACCACTCTTTGTTCAAGATTCTCCAAGACCAGTCAATGCAAAAGACTATGATGAACAAAGCTCAACATATTTTCTCCTTGTCTTCATCCTCTCCTCTTCTTCCTTCAGCATCTCTCCTTCAGCTAGCATGATTTGTCCCTTATGACTTTCCAGTTGCGTTCCTGCCACAGTGCCTTTGAACATTCTTTGAACATGAAGTAGCTTTTGCTACTGTCCCAGGGAGATCTCTGATCCAAACCCCACCTTCTATAGGCTTTACTCAAATGTCACCTTTTCTAGCAAGGCTCCCCTTAGGCACCATCCCAACTCCCCATCATGTTGTTTTATTTTGCTCTACAGCATCTACCATCTTACATTTTCACCCACTTTCAAGATTTGGTGATTCTCTGCAAAATCTCAAGAACCAAGGACAGTTTCTGGCTTAGAGCAGACAATAAATACTTTCTGAGAAATTGCATAAACATACGCTGTGTTCAAGTGTGCATAGGAAGTTCTCAGGTTGGGCTCTGTCATCCTTATTTTAGGTCCTGGTTTTAAGAGTTCATTTGAGACCAGAAACCTTATCCACTGTGGTGGTTCTTGTCTTCGTTTATCTATGCTGTTGAGGAGACTTTATGTAAGGAGATGGACTTGTGTGTGCTGCTCATTTACACTGTTCCTTGCTTGTAGAAGGGAGGAAACACACTCTATTACCCATTTCTTCTCTCCCTAAGCACTCGAAGGCATTTACTCCAGAGCTTCATTAGTTTTCATTTCTCTTAATAACATGTATTCACTGGTAATGAAAGTCACACACCAGTGGCTTCTGGATCTCATGGGTGGGTGTCCCTGTATTCCAGGAGCCTGACCCCATCATTAAATGTGTATCTACAATTACAGACAGTTGGGAATATCTTGACAAGCCTAAGGTGTTTTGGAGCATGGCTTCGTGGCAGTTAAGAACCTGGAATGAGAATGTGGAGTACCTTCTTTCGGGGCACAGCAGTTAGAGGGGAGCCCATGCCTACTTACCTCTCTAGTTGTGGGATCCTGGACAAACCACACTTCTCTTCTCCCCAGTTTCCTCTTGAGTGAAATGGATGTATGCAGCTGGCTTCTCTGCAGTCCTCTGATGTAAAGCACCAGAGAGTGGCTGAAAGCTGGTGAGTACTTCATACTCATCATCATGATGTCATGCCTTTCATTTGTATAATGCATCACTCACTTTTTAAAACATCCACAGATCCTACTACTGATTGAGTTAGCTAAGAACCATTTGGCACCTGAACCAGTCTCTTTCCAGGGAGCAGAACTGACACCAGAGTGGATAAGGAGGTTGCAAAAGGAGAGGAAGGAAAAGAGGCAATCAGGAAAAGGCAAGTGGGGGTGGGGGGAGTGTTTTACTTCCTCAAATAATGACAATCCAGTTGTTTACATGCTTCTTTGAATTTATTACACTTAAAGGAAAGCTCTGTTTCTTAAACTGTAATATCCTAGTCAATTAATTTACCATGAATTGTACGGCGCTTTCTGGAAGATGTCGTTTTTCCGTACCCACATCTCACAAACTGTGTTTTCTACTTCTTTAGGATGATTTGAATTTAGCCTATGAGAGTAGGAGCCTAGTTTACAGAGAAGAAAACTTGAATCTAGCCAAAGGTGATGGCACAGGTGTTTAATGAGAGGAGACTGAGGCAGGATGGGAAGGCTTGGGGCTGGCCTGGGATGCACAGTGAGGCCCTGTTTTAAAAGGACATGAATCAGATATGGATGCACATTAAAAATGGCTAGTCTTTGGCTCTGGGCTACCAGAGCACACTGCCTGGCTTTTAGAAGGTGACAATCCTATAGTGACACTTTTTGATGTACTGCAGCCTAATGCTGAAGTACTTCTGGGAAAATGGCATTAGAGTCATGTGTTTTCACAGACATCTGCCAACAGAGAACAAATGGAACTTGTGTGAACTGGTTGGTTTTTGAAACAGACAGAAGGAAAGAGGACTAGGCTATATGTCAGAATTGTCCCAGTTGACTTCCATCCTCACGACTTGGCACAGTGACCTTGGATGAATCAAGTTAGCTGTTTGGCCCCCAGCTGCACCTGGAAGGTGATGGAGTCACCATTGCTGTGTCTTCCAAGATTCTGACATGCTTGATTTGAGTCTTTTTTTTTACTTTGTAAAGATTTATTTTTTATTTGACGTGTGTGTGTGTGTGTGTGTGTGTGTGTGTGTGTGTGTGTGTGTGTGCTTGCTGAGGACAGACGAGCACCCAAACTCTTGGAACTGGAGTTGACAGTAATTGTGAGCTGGAGGAAAAGGAAGCTCTCTAACCATTGAGTAACATCTGTAGCCCTTAATTTAAAATCAAAACAAAACAAATTCTAGTTATTATTAGAGAAGAATGGAAGGGAGCCATGAAAACACACAGTTTTCACTTGGAAATACTTTAGCATACACCTGCAGCACTGATTTCAAAGATTGGTAAGTTGTCTAGGTCTGTCATCCTGGCAGGGTTTTCTATCAAGGTGAGGGGCGGGCATGTGCACGGGCACTGATGGCATCTCCATCAGTGCAGGTGAAGAATAAAACCTTTTAGGGGTCATCACTCACTGTTTTAGTTCATGTCTGAGCGAGGCTGTAAACTCCGCAGGACAAGTTTGTCTTTTATGCTTTATGCCCTGTACACACTCACTCAGCTCAATAAATTATAAGAATAAAAATAAGTGCTGATCCAACACATCCATCCATTTAATATTTAGCAGATTGTAGTGGTGCCTTCAATATTTTACCCACAGGTATTTTATGGTTGTTGGAGGTTTTTATGTTGGTCTCTCAGAGACAGACTTTAAGGTGAAATTTTGTGTTTGGGAGAACATCAATTCTGAGAGTCCCTTCTGGGGCTCCTTCTTCAGCTGACTTACCCCAGGGGCCTCTTTAAGGCCATTTTTCTGTTGCATTAGCCTGGTCTTTTCAGAGACACCTAGCACTTTTTACTGCTGTATATACTTTTCCAACATGTATAACTTTTCACACATGTTATGGGGAGCTTTTTTTTTTTTTTTTTTTTTCTCAAATGGGTCTTGCTGGAACTCTGCCTCCATCGTGTCTTTCTCTTGCTTTTAAAACTTTAAAGTGTTATTTTTTTCTTTTAAAATTAAGCTTTGGCCTCTTACCTCTACCAGCAGAGAAACAGGTGCAAGTGTCTTCCACATGCAAACAGAAGCTTCTTTCGTGCTTTCTCTCCGTTATTGGTTTCTCTGTCTCCTTTATAGCAGAGTGTCTGAGGGAATACTCTGAAATCTCTCCTCAGCTTTTCCTCTCGCACTCATCTTGAAGCCACTGCAGCCTGATACTTTTCATGCTATGGAAACTTCTCTCGATGTCTGCCAACCCAGTGACCACTTTGCTGTCTTCTGAATTTGACCCTTGCCAGTGCTTAATGCATTCCGGTCTTTCTTCTGCCTCTGATCATCATACTCAACATTCTTTGATACCTTTGCTGTTGGAACCTAAAATGTTGAAGTGTTTCCAGACTGAGTCTATAGTTTCCTTTTACTTCTTAAAATAACAAACTCATTTTACTCAATCTCATGGCTTTAGATATCATCTCTACAGATAAACTGCTAAGTTTTATAACTCTAATAATTCTCCTGGACTCCAGATTCTTTAAACAAACTACGTTCTTTTCACGTCTCTTTGGATATTTACTTTACTCAGAAGGCTACATTCTCAATGGTCATTTCCCCCTAGAACTCAATGTCAGGGTAATCTTTGGGGTAGCAATGTATCCAGCTAAGAGCCATATTTTTCAGATTCCCTTGCAGCTATAGGGAACCATGGCAAATGTCTACTGAAATCTTCCAGCATTACTTACTTTCTTCATTTTACTTCCTTGTGTTTCCTTCTGAAACCTGCATAGAAAGTTGGAGATAGAATATATATATAAATGCGATCATAAGGATGAAAACTATTTCCTTTTGGTACTTGGGTGAGAAAGGAGCCTTGAGTAGCTCTTTCAACACTGAGCTTGTCATCCTTGTTATTATTTCTTATTGGTTAGGTCCTTCCTACCTTTCTTCTTATATCTGACAACAAACTCTTATTCTTTCCTTCCCCATAGTCTTCTCCATTTTAGAAGGATGTCTTCCTAATTTGAGGTTGAAAACTTTGATGCCACCCTTCCTTCTTTTTCAGCTCCTTCCTCTTCCTGCTTCAACACCAAGCAGCAGCTGGATTGCTGCCTCTTTCATCTTGCTCCTTCCTCTCTCCACTCTGGGAGGATTCACTCCCCCCACCCCCAGCTACTTGTCTTCCCGTCTGTATCTTTGCTCCTTTCCCTACAACATTGACATCGCTTAGCTAGCTTCCTAGAATGCTAGTGCATGCTGAAAAAAAATTAGTGACTTTCTATTGTAGTTGAAAGACTGGCTTAGTCTGTCTTTTTGATCTCTTCTGATTTCACCCTCTCCATCCCCTCCTTCTCTCTGCGTGCCTGCTGCACTGGCCTTCTCCCTGCCTTAGAATGAGAAGTATTACATAGCTGCACCCTCAGGACATAGGCTCTTCCAGTTCTCTCTGCTTGATGCCTGCAGGTTGACTCCTCCTGGTAATTTAGATCCCAGCTTAGACACTGTCTCTTCAGAGAAGCATCCCCGAGCATCCTAATGAAGCAGTAGCATCCTTGGCCGACTTCCTTTTCTCCTGCTCACCTCTAAGGCAGATCAAATCTTCTTCAAGGCTTCCCCTTTCCAGGGAAGCTTGCTTGTTTTCTCTTCCTTCCTTCCTTCCTTCCTTCCTTCCTTCCTTCCTTCCTTCCTTCCTTCCTTCCTTCCTTCCTTCCTTTCTTTCTTTCTTTCTTTCTTTCTTTCTTTCTTTCTTTCTTTCTTTCTTTCTTTTTTTTCTCCAGGTCCAAAACCTGTCTGTGCTTTTTGAACCTCACAGCTTTTATCTATGGCCTCTCTTCCAAAACACACTGAATACAGCCTCATGCTGCTTTCAGGCTGTTTAGATATTCATGCTTAATTTTCTAACTGAGTAGGAGTTTGGGTATATCTTTTAATAACCCCAGTGCTTGCTCATGGGAGAGCTTAAAACACGTGCTATCTTAACAATGATCAGGTTTCTGTAAATGAAGCCTTCATAGTAATCATGTGCTTTTGTCTTTACCCCATATGCTTTTTTAGTGGGGGAATGGGGGCTTTTTACCTCCTTGATCATGAAGAGACTTTCCTAATGTTTTCATTTTACTTTTGGTCTCTGGGGCTCAAAGCACAGTAGCTTGCAGTACACTGAGGAATAATGCATGCTGTATAATAATTTTTTCCACTTGAACTCAGAATTGACAGTGAAGCTAGTTGTGGTATTCATTGACATACTCTTTCACAAACATGAATACATGTTGGTGGATGAGGTAGAACCTTGAATGTGACTGTGAATCCTAGATTATATAATTTTCGCTTTAGGGTAGAAGAAAGCTGAGTTGTTTCTATTCAAAAATGAAGCCATTTCAGTAGGCTCTGAAGTTCTGGTTGGTTTTTCCACAAGTGATTAGTAATTATGGATTTGTGAAGATCCACCCATGCTTCCTTCCTAGTATCCATGGTAACCAAAATGGTGCCTCTCTGAAAGGCTTCATGAGGCGAGCAAGGGAAGTCTCCTTGGTGTAAAGTAAGCTGGTCCACTTGATGTTCCAGTTTCCACCTCTGGCTTCATCAGGACTCTGCTGTCCTTAGGATGAACTCAGCAGCACCAGGGGTTCCAAGAGAGGACCGGATCCCTAAATTTTTGTTGTTGAAAATTTGTAAGAGAACAGCTTGGTGAAATTTAGTTAAGATTCAACAACCATAGAACTAACCAGTTCCTCAATATGTCTTCTCTCTCTCTCTCTCTCTTTCTCTCTTTCTGTCCAGCTCAGTAATCCCACAAACACAGCCTGCTCAATCCCACTTAGATCAATTTCTTCTTTGAATTCAGAAAAGTTCAGCTGAAATTTAAATCGAATCTGTAATGAGAAGGATGAATTTTTAATAATATGGAAGATCAAAACCTAGAGAAATTTAAATTTAAATTGGGGTTATCACGGAGCACTCTCTGATGTAGTTACCGTATTTTAAGGGGATTATAAAATTCTCCATATGTTTACAAGGAGGCAATAAAGAGCAATAACCTCAAACAAGGCATTTAAAAAACATAAAGTAAATTCAAGCCCCTTCCTTCCTGGTGAAAGTGAAGAAAGGCTCCAAAGCAACAATTAGAGAATGATGAAGGGCAGGTGCCTGTGCTAGCTACTTTAAGTCAATAGAGGTTGCTCTAAAAGACTGCCAGGGCCATGTTTCTTATGGAGGATGTCTCGTTATCCCTTAGCTTTTTGTGTGCATTTTAATTTTAACTGATACATGAGAAGGCTTATGCTCTGTGGTCTGTGTCTTTCGAGGCTGACTCCCTCTGACCCAGCATGCTCTCTACCTGGCTTCTTGGTGGAAAGGCCATTTGTGATGAAAGGCCTTTGCCAAACTTGCCTTTACTTCTTAGGTGTGGACACCAGCTGATGACACGTATGTATGTTCTGGTGTTGCTGGTTTTTCTTGAACAGATGGCAAAAATGATAAACTAAAAACACACGCACTGCATCGCAAACATTTCCCCACCAAGAGGTTTGGCAGTTATTAATCAGGGAATGCAAAGGTGCTCAGAGCCTTTGGAAAAATTTAACCCTAGAACACACACAGACAACACTGGAGGTGTTTGCAAAGTTAATAACCAACAGCCAGAGGGGAGTTTTCCCTCCTTGAAGAGTTTTTAGATTTGACTGTGGGAAACTGATGGTTCACACCAAGCTGGGGTGAGCACCCTTTGTTATAACAGCTTAAGAAAATCCAGCATGGCTTTCTTTGAGTTTGTTAAATGGTTGGTTTAGAGCTGTTCAGCCTTAGAAAATCCTGAGCACCTCAGCATGGATTGTTCAGGGGATCCCCAAAGTAGGCCTCCTCTAAAAGGCTTTTCTGAAGTAGGTGTGAGGTAATTTCCTCTGTGTCTTCTTGGGACACAGAGAAGCTTCTTATCATTGACTAACAGTCATCTGTTTTGATATGCCTCCGTTTCTGCATATGTTAGGTCTCTATCTGAAGATGAACCTGGTTGGTTCCCCCACCCTCACCTGGCTGTGGGCATGGCATGTATTTTATGGACACAAGTTTTCAGGTTATTAGTGTAACTACCATGGGATGAGGTGGGCGGGTTATATTTGTGTGTGTTTAGGACTGTAGGAAAATGCCAAACCATCTCACAGAGGAGATACCCCATTTTTGCTTTCTCACCGAGAAGGAATGAGGTTTCTCACTGCATCATGTCCTCACCAGCATTTAGTATTGTCCCAGTTTTAGATTTGGGCTATTATGAAAGTCTCATGGCTGTTTTAATTTGCAGCTCCCTGGTAGCCTATAATATATATATTTTACATTTTTTTGCATGTAACCTCTTTGGGAAGTTGTTTTTTGTCCCTTCCCTACCCCCACAGACAAGTCAAATGTTCTACTCCTGAGTTACACCCCCTGCCCTTAAAATAACTAGTTTTTGTCTTTTTATTGTTGGTTTTTAATAGCTCCTTGTGTACTGCAGACACAACTGACACAACTTATCAAAGTAGTGTTTTTCTTTTTCTTTTCTTTTCTTTTATTAATTACATTTTATTCACTTTGTATCCCCCAGTAGCTCCATCCCTCCTCCCCTCCCGGTTCCACCCTCCCTCCCCCTTCTTCACGCCTGCCCCTCCCCAAGTCCACTATAGGGGAGGTCAAAGTAGTGTTTTTCAAACATTTTCTTTTAGTAGATAGGACTTGCTTGATCTGTGGCCTGTCTTCATTTGGGTAAGAACACCATGGAAAGTTTTAAGTTTGGAAAAAATGGGTTTTGATTCTGTGAAGAATTTAGAAATAGGAGAGGTGCTAGTACAGTTGCGGCTGGCACAAGGAAGAGAGGAGTGAGAGGCTTGGAGAGAGCACTGCAATGACCTACATATTTCCTTTAGAGTGTGTGGGAAATGCTGTAAAGAGCTTGAGCCACTTTCAGCCAGATTTGTTCTGGTCACATTCTGCTTCTTGGGCATGAGGCCTCTGGGTCTGTAACTGCACAGAATCGGCTTTTCAGTCCCTGGTGGCTGATCTTAGTGGGTGATCTTCACGGAGGGCACATGGCAGCTGGCATCATGAGCAGGGAGGGGGCAACACAGCACAGCCAGGCAACATGCCCGGGGTGCCTTGTTCCAGCTCTCCTCCATCTCATGCAGCATTCTGTCTGGGAATGGGATGGGAGAGGCCACACTGTGTCACAATGCAAAAGCTAGTTTGGTGGCCTTGCCCATTCTGATTTGAAGAAGAGACTGGTTCATGTCCAAAAGCGTTTAGAGGCATCGGCAGCAATTATGTCTGCACCCGGTGAGGGTCTTCTTCCAGCAAGGCCACACTCCTCCTCTTCCGCATCCTCCCTATCCCCCACCCGCTGTAAACAGCCACCGACTTGGGACCAAGTATTGAAATGTCTGAGATTTAGGGACATTCTGACCTGCTACAGTGTTGAATTCAGAGCGCATTTCTGTGATGACTGAGGCAGGATGGGAGTTCATTAATGTGTATTCAGTGCTACAAGGGTTGTGATAAAAAGCAGGCAAATAGTTTCAACATGACCCCAAGGGGAGCCATTTCTTAGTTTGAGAGCAGTCTATACCTGACCACTGGCGAGATGCAATCTTGTCTTAAAACATGGCTAAGAGTCATCTATCCCACTTGAGCCCCTCAGCTTCCTCATATTAAAAAGCAGTCTATGCCACTTTTATAATTGCAAAGTCACAGCTAGTGACACTTCCTCCTGGCAGTGAGTGGGGACAAAGCTGATGTTCAGACCAGATCCCCTCCCTCCTTGTTTCTCACATGTGATCTCCTCTAAGCCCTCTTCCAGAACCATCCACCCAATGGGGCAACCACTGGAGCCCAGGGCTTTGTTTTCTGGGATTCATTCTTTCTGTGGCGTACCTGCCCTTGCCTTCAGCACCTGTATCGTGATGGCAATCTCCATGGTTGCTTTGCTAGAGGGCTGGCTGCTCTGCCCTTTGATTTTCTTAGTGTTAAGTATGCGCAATGCTCTGCATTGCTTTTGTGCACACGTCTTACCTACTTTGGTCAAGTCCCTCTATTATCTTCCTTCCCTGGCTCTGTCATGGTGCTTGCTTAGCATTAGCATTTTAAATACAGTAGGTGTCCACTGATCAATTGGCACATTAATTACAGAGAATCTCTGCCAGCGTGTTGACCTACCTGGCCAAGGATCTTTCTTACCTTGCAATGCTTTGCCAATCCTAGTCAGATCTTTTTACAAAATTTCCTTTTCTTTCAAAATATTTTCAAAATTCTTCTAGAGTTCCATAGTAAAAAGAAATTATTGAATAGATTGTACTACATCAAAAAGGACACTCATGAAAAATTTACTACCGCAGGGAAATGACTTGCCATTTATTGATGTATACAAAATTCATACGGCATGATTACAAGTACATAAACTATAGACAAAAATATTTTATGGACAATCTAGGGGATAAGAAAATCAGGCACAGGAATGAATATAAATTGATTTTTGGAGTTAACATTGTTATTTTTTTCCTTTTTATTGTGGAGAGAAATGTTTTTGTAAACCCTCTGCGTCAAGACCAAATCCAATTCTACTTATTTCCAGTAGGGGTCACTGTGGCTCTTCAGTATCTCAAAAACTTTATTTATTTATTTTAGATTTTTTTCTTTTTCTTCTTCCCCATTTGGCATCCCTCTAGAAGCGAGGGGGGGAGGGGAAGCAGTCTGTCATGGTTATTATTTTTAGCAAAGTTAAGGGAAATGTTAAAATGTTAGCCTCCTTTTTTAAATACAAAAAACACTTTCCAGAGTGATTGAGCTTTTTCCAGCTTCTGCATCTCGGGCTGTAACCATCAGACACATTTCTATCTTACACCGATGACCCAAATTTAATTTATTAGCGTGAAGCATTATCACTATTCCATTTATTCTGCCATTAAGACGGAACTGCATCCATGCTTTCCAGCGGTGACAATAACAGACTATCACTTTTTACTTGCAGACCAGTGACCTTTTTCTTTTCTTTTTCTTTTTTCAGAAGGTGGCTTCCCAGCAGTACATAAGCACAGCTTCTGGAAAAGTTCATTAATAATGAAGTATTAAAGTTAATTAGTGGCACATGAGATGTGCAGACCTAAGGACCATTCCTAAGGTCAAGGTAGGAGATCCAGCAAATTCAGACATTGCTGCATCCTTCAAAGAATCTCCCCCTGGCGAATTTGGCAGGGACATAGACTGTGCTTTTGTCTGAAAAAAATGATCAAATATTAAGAATTAGAAAGTGGAAATATAGCCTCCAAATATTAAGAAGATGCATGCCGAGTAGAACATTCAAGTGCCCAAGCGATATGATAATCAAGGTCCTTATTTTCCCTCCTGGAGCGTTAACTTCATTTCACTAGGAACCAAGAAGCCTTAAATATTATATTGCTCTGAAAATCTCATCTTTTTCTCTCCTCCTCTTTTACTACTTGCAGCCTTGAAAAATGCTGTCCCAATCACCTTGCAAGATCATATTTATATCTCGCAGCCCAGGGCCATTTGCTTCCTGGCATATTCTTATTCTACAGCCCTGTGACTACATTCGCAGACATTCTCTTACTCCAACTGTCGCCCAGTGCACTTCAAATTCCATTGTCTGTCGTCTGCCACCGACCTCCCATTTAGCAGGAGTAGAGGGATCAGGCCAGGCGCTACACCTACAACTCCACCAGTCACCCGTGGTCCGCCAACATTTTGACAATAAGCATATGTTCTGTCTCATCTCCTGGCTCAGGCACACAGCCCCATTTCCCTTACTTTGCACAAAATACCAAGGCCTGGGTGGGGCAGGAAGTAGAGGATCTGACTGAGTTTAGAAGCTTTGCTGTTCCTGTTAGCTGCACTTTCTGCAAAACCAAGCTCCATTCTTGCTTGGGGCCGGACACTTTCACACTAGGAATCTTAAATGAGGTGAGTAATGGTTGCTTTGATATAATTAACAATTAGTAACCAAAGAAGACTTCTCTTTCTTTTGAAAAGCTCTAAGTTTCTTCCCTTCAAAGGATGTAGTCACCGATCTTTCTATAACCCTGAATCATCAGAAGTGATTTCAGGGCTGGAGAGGTGGCTCAGAGCACTGACTGTTCTTTCAGAGGTCCTGAATTCAATTCCCTGAGTTCAATGGTGCCTCACAACCATCTATAATGAGATCTGATGCCCTCTTCTGGTGTGCAGGCACACATGCAGGTAGAACACTGAATATAACAAGTACGTATCTTTTAAGAAGTGATTTTAATGTTTCCTTGGGACTGTCTCTTGTGGTTTATTTCTCATTATACCCAGTGTCTCTGCATTTTAATATTAAACTTTTGGCAAGGAAGTGGTATGCCATAGTGTTTTTGAAATTGGTAAAATTGAAATTCTAGCCCTTCTTCTAACATGTGGCTTTCATAATCCCAACTGAATTATTTTTGAGATCATTAAAATGAAGGTTCTAATGATGGGAATGAGCTAACACATGTATAATAAACACTGTGTATGACAGATGATAAATCCTTAGCATGTGGTTAGGCTAGTTAACAATAATAACAGCAGCATCTGATCACGTGATTGCCATGCCACTGCAGTGAAGGCATGTTTTGACTGAGAAGTGACCTGTGGTTAAAACAGGCTACATGTGGCATTCTAGGTCATGGGTATGCCTGCAGAAGAGCATCTATGTTAGTGTGGAGTTCATCTTCTAGTGAGGGGAGAGAGGGGTAACTCGTCCTTTCCCTCAGAGAGTGAGAAGTTTCAGAGGAAGCGCAGTAGCCCATGGCTGGCCTGTGGGACGAGCTGTTCTAGATCATGTGGTCAGGGAGAGCCTCTTGGAGGAAAGGGCGGTTGAAGAAAGTCTGATGATGGAATGAAATCAGTGAAGGAGAGACTGTAGATTGGGAACGATGTGGAGGAAGAGCGAGGACTGCCTGAGAAGAGCGGATTGTGGTGCTGAAAGAGCTGGCTGCTGGCGACTCTTCAGTCAGGGTCACCACACAGGGCCTGTCAGCCTTGGTGAGTCCATGTGGGGATTTATCTGTAAGAGAAAACAGAGGTTTTCTTGGAACGGTCAAGAAAAGGAGAGAAGGAGCATTGTGGCATCCAAGGCTCCCTGTGGCCTCAGGGAGCTCAGTGCTCCTGTGACAGTCCTGATGGAGTCTGGGTAACCTTGAAATTCTCTTCCTCCCCTCCATTCCCCTCCCCCCCTCTCTTCTCCTTTTCCCTACCCAACTTTCCTCTCTTGACATCCTGCAAGTTCTACCAAGCCTGCCAAGTGCTCCCCAAGGTTACCTTCTGGGCTTTCTCTAGGCTCTCATGGCCTCAGCCAGGCAGGAGCACTTGGATTTTCACACCTGTTTTCATCTGTTCTGCTCATAGCATGAACAGATGTTAGCATTCTTTTATCATAATCCAGGCCCCTGTAAGCCACCTCTAAATGGCTTCCCTTTATCAGGTGAATAGATTCTAAAGGCTTTTTTCCCTGGAAGTCTCTGTGCTTCGCTGGATTTCCCAAGCTTAACTTCCTTCAGTTTAACCAAATCACACCTCATTTTATAATGCGACCATGAGGTTTGTTTTCTTCTTAAACTTTTGCTGACATTGTTCTTTGTGATGAGAAATCCTATGCTTCAAACCCAGTGGTTGCTCAAGGTCCACCTCGCATGGAATTGTATTAGATGTTTTCTGCCCCCATCACCATACTGTTTTATGCATACAGATTAAAATAAGAGAGAGTGGCTTTGGCTCATGGCTTGCTGCGGCCTGTCATGAGGGTAAAATTCTGTTCATGGCAGTGAAAGTCTGAGGCAGAGGAGGCAGAAAGGAGAGCATGGAACTCAACCGAAACCAGGGCCCAGTGTGACCTCCAGAAACTGTCTGGATGACCTATCAGCTAAGCTCTACCTCCTTAGATTCCGCAGCCTCCCCACATAGTGCCACCAGCCTGGGTGTAAATATTGAAAACAGGACATTGAAGGGGACATTTCATACTCAAACCATGACACACACCTTCATGAGGCTTTTCCTCACCCCTGAAAGTTGAGAGAACTCCCAGCTCTGAATGGTGGAGGTGCTTTGCCTGAGCCTTTCCATGATGCTTGTTTTCAGTGACGCTCACAGTGTCCTGCTAACTGTAAGCTCTCCTAATCTGGGTCCTGACCTTCCTTTGAGGGTTTAGCCTCAACCTGGTGCATTCCTTTTTCAGCAGAGTAAGCTATGCACACAGAGGAGGTAGAGGGATAAATAACAAATGTCAGGTGAAATGTTACCAGGAGAGTGAGGGAAAAATAGAGGGTGTCTCTCATTATCATTGCAGGCAGCTTCGGGCAGTGAGTGAAGCAGAGGGCTCTTTGAAAAAAGTGTCATTGGCCAACCAGGGCCCACTTAGAACCAGTGAGGAAGTAAGCAGGAAGCTTCCTGTGTGAACTGGGTAAAATCCAAGCTGTTATTTTCTACTTTGACCTTATTAGCTTATCAGTAGAGAGATTATTAATGAGATTAAGTAACAGCATATGTAAATCAGCTAATGTTGGCTAGCTTTAATTAAAGATTATGATTAACCATCCTAATCCTCATAATGACAAGTGAAACGAGGGCCTTTCTCTCTGCACTGGTGTGACCTGAGACAGCACATACACGGCCTTTGGCACTGTGCTTCCACTGTGAGAAGTGGCCAACAAATGCCAACACTTATTTCCTTGTTGATACTTGTTCCAAGTCAACCAGTAATTAACATGCAGATCTTATTCAGGGGAGGCTAACTGGTGTTCAGCCGTACCAGAACAAGGAAGTAACTGTGGGGTTATGGTGTAAGTGGGAATAGGTGGGATCCTGGTTCACTGTGGCTTTCTGTTATAATAGGTGTTTAGTGTCAGATTGTAGAGAAAGTGCAGTAAGTCTACTTTTTCTCTATTGTCTAATCTCACCCTTTCTGAATGGCTCAAAGAAAACAAAATTGGGAAAGTTGCTACTCTTGTATTAACGAGACGCTTGGGCTGTTAGAGGACAGTTAAGTCACAGTGAGGTGGACTTTGGCACTGGGAGGACAGATGCTAATTTCATGGGTACCGAAGCCTGCCGCAAGCTTCCCCAGGCTGGGGCTCGAAGTGCCCCGGCCAATCGTAGAAAAATAAGTTTTGTCACCTTATGAGCAGATGCTTTTTAGCGTCTAATTATTCAACATAAGATGAGCACCCACTGGCTTCTACACGTCGCTGTGGCGTTTTATCAGGATTGCACTGGATCAAATAGTCTGTTTATGCCTGGGGGAAAATGAAAAGGTAGACAACTTATTTTGTTCCAGAGAGAAGCAATTTGACACAATAAAGTTTCTTAAAGATATTGAAATGGACACGACTGTTTCACAGAATGGAAAGTAGGGTGCATGCACATGTGTGAGGTTTAAAAATAAAACAGAATCTTAAATTAAGCTGGACTTGGTTCCACTTCACACAGCTCTCTCAGGCCTGAGGGGCTTAGATTGTTTGCTTCTCAAGTGAACTATTTTAGAAATAATAGGTTTAGGTGTCAAGCTATTATTAACCCTTACCACCTTAGTGTGTAGGCATACCAGTTTAGCAGGAGAGCAGAAAAAATAGGTCTGGGGTGGGCTTGGATGGAGGGTGCGTGGGGCCCAGTAGATATGGACAATGATGTATGTTTCTTCTGAGAGAAGACAATTAGTGGAGACCATTTTGGACGGCGTTGGGGTATGGAGAGTGAGGCGTGAACAAGGGGAATGCCAGGACCTGAATGCTACTTTGCAGTTCATCTCTGCGCCAACCACAGCATTCTTTCACCCAGGCGGTCCCTCACACGGCTGTAGAACGATGGCAGCTTCCTCTCAGTCAAACCCCACTCCTGCGTCACGGCGTGTGCCTCCTGCCAGGAAGCTGCTTACTACATGGTTAGGCACTCCATCTAAGTCCTTAGGTGCGCAGGTTTTCCTTTTAAAGGTTATTTGCTATTATTGTTGTTGACGACGATTGGTGTGTGTGTGTGTGTGTGTGTGTGTGTGTGTGCGTGTGCGTGTGCACGCGCGTGCACTGCATATCACAGCTGAGCATGTGCAATCAGAGGACAACTTTTAGGAGTCAGTTCTCTCCTACAATAGATTCTGAAGGTCAAATTCAGGGGACAGACCTGTTTAGCAAGCACGTTTTACGAACAGATCATCTTGCCTGCGCAGTTGGACATATTTTTATGAGCTCCTGTAGGTGAACTTACTTTCCGAATGAGGGGAGCTAAGGCCGTTAGTGAACAAGTGAACAAGGCCGTTGGCTCCGTGGGTGTGCAGCTTGCAAGGCTGCCTACATCTCTGTATTCAGAAGAGTCTTCTATGCTGATGGTCTGCCATTTTGAAATCTTTGTGCAAGGTCTTCTGCACACACATTTCATACTGGGCCCCACAGATTGTGCAAGAGATCTGACCCATATGCTTGCAAATCCAAGAGGAGAGAGAACGGGGGCTGTTTCCTAAGGTTCTTGTTTCTTCTTTTTCAGTCTTGTTGTGGAGACACAGTGACGCAGCCCTGACACAGACTCCTTTGCTGCCCTTCATGCACCACGTGCTTGTCCCCCTCTAGGCTACTCCAGCTCTGTCTTTACACTTCAGTTTGTTCCTTATCTCTGTCCTGAATCTCCATGTTCCCTCTTAAAGCCATTTTCTTTTGTTCTATTCTCCACGCTGACAGTGTTATCTTCTCAGTACTTAGAGGCCGTTATTGTAACCCGTCTGCGTGTTTCCAGGCTAAGAGGGTCTCATTCTTCAATCCTGATCTTGAATACCCCTATCCCCAGTTTAACTGTTGTTTTCTCAGAGAGCGGATTGTTCAGGTAGCACGGCTAAAATCAGGGCACAATTAACTTCACATCTAACTACAAGGAAAGGAGCAGGCAGGAACTGGTACCCATAAAAGCCACTTTTTGGAATTAATCTAAAATTAGTTCAATTTTGTAATTATAAAGCAATTTGAAAATCAAGTGGTTAAACTAAAGCATTGATCAGGAAGAGGAAGGGAGAAAAAGAGGGACTGGAAAGACCCACTGGAAGCAACCTTCCCTGCAGACTGGTGAGAGAAGCAGAGAGCCACTTGGAGCAGTAGTGTGGCTACTCGTGATACGAGAAGACAGCCCTGCAGAGTGAAGGCGACAGCAGCTCGTGCGAGCTATTTCCATACATACACCCACAAAGAGACATAAAGAGATCTGTGAGATTTTATGTTTGGATTATAGTGCTCAAACACAGAATATAAACAGGAAACATGATCCACAAAGGAGCAACAAAAGGAAGGAGAGTTTGATTTAGTGTAACGCCAGGCTCTGCTCCAGTAATCCACTTTGGAGAGACAGTGATTTAATTTCCACAAAGCAGTGGCTTGAATGCATTTAAGGTAGAAGCCTCAGGATGACTCACTTTTTCTTTCTTTCTTCCTTCTTTTCTTTCTTTCCTTCTTCCTTCCTTCCTTCCTTCCTTCCTTCCTTCCTTCCTTCCTTCCTTCCTTCCTTCCAAACATATTTAGATTTGAATGCACCTTTCAGGTTAATGTCCTGTATTGATGATGGGGAAGGACAGCCTCATCAGTGTGGGCATCAGGTTTTTTTCCAGAGATGTCCCCAGGGCCACTCTGGTGTCAGGTTGGGATACTTTGAACTTGCTAAAGTGAGGTGAGGCAGGAGGTTTATGACCAGGTTATCGCTGTTTCTCACTTTTCTTGTGCACAAAAACATGGAAAAGTCAGCCTACCTGAGCACAGCCATTAAACAACGGTTTAACAGAGGGAGCGATGCCTTGGCACATTGTACTATGTTGCTTTAATGCATTCAAAATGGTTCAGTAATAGAAAAGGAATCCCTTTGTATTGACAGGATGGGCGTTTACTCTGACTCTATGCCCTATGCCAGCGAATAAGACTGGTGTTTGCCCTCAGGAAGTTTGCAGATAAGCTGAGGAACAAGAATAATACTGATAGTAGCAAACTTTTATATTTTATACAGTGAGAGTTTGAGTGACCAAGCACGCTCAAGGGATGCATAACAGGAACTCTGAAGTTGGGTGTCTGTATTTGAATCCTAGCTGATGGCAAAGGCCAAACACATCTATTAAGTAGGACATAGCTCCCAGCTCTCAGGGCTGCTGTCTGGATGTACAGATTAACAAGAAGCTAATGGCTGGCATCTGCCTTCAGTGTTTAACCATCAGACATCAGGTGTATCACCCATGTTTATCTGACTTCAGAAATTCCTCTTGCCCTCCTTTTCTCCTCTCCTCATTTCTTCTCTCCTTTAGCAATCTTAGACTACTGTTCCTGGGAGCTGCCGCTGGGAAATGAGTGTGTGATTCTGGGCAAGAAGAACATTAAAATTGAGAGGATGGAATGAGCAGCTGGGAGTAGAGTGTTAGGGAAGTCTTCACCAAGGTAAGAAAACTTGAACTTGTGCTTCAAATGATAAGGTCATAACTAGTCAAGGTCAGAATAACAAAGAGGGGTGTTGTTTGGCATACAGGGAGTAAGCTGAGCAGTGTGTGGTGTAAAAATAAGAAAGACAGGACCAGAAGACCACCAAATTTCTGAAAAATAGCTAGATTGAAGCCTAAGGTCAGACAGAGGCCATTTGTGGGTGCTTTAGAAAAACTATTCTGCTTTTTATATCTATTGTGAATGGCTTTGAAAGGTTAAAAACACGTGGAGATAGGGATAGTGGGTGGAGAGTTAATGAATGGGATTCCAGGACCAGACCGGCTTGGTGAAAGGTGTGAATCAAGGAAGAAGCAAGGTGAACTGGTGGCTGAATATGGGATTTCAGTGAATATGGGACAATGTGGTTCTGAGGTTCACACTGAAGAGTCACATCCTTTAATGTTGCTGCATTTCAGTAATTGATGTAACAAACCCTTTCTTGGTGTTTCTATGTGTGGCTACTAGGACTACATTAAAAACAAACAAACAAACAAACAAATAAACAAACAGTCTCCTTCCCCATAGAGAGCACACACTTGTCTCTGTGTGCTGATACTTGTGTGCTGGGTGGTAATGTAGGCAGCCACACACAAATGGTCAGAGATGAGTTAGGAAGGCTGGAGAGAGAAGCAGCTTCTGAATAAGGTCCTGCCCATGGCTGGGAATGGAACAGGGGATTGGACAGTATCATTTCAGAGACGTTTACATTTCCACCAGCAGTGGAGGGGGTTCCCCTTTCTCCACAAACTCTCCAGCATGTGTTGTCCCTTGAGTTTTTTATCTTAGCCATTCTGATGAGTGTAAGGAGAAATCTCAGGGTTGTTTTGATTTGCATTTCCCTGATGGCTAAGGACATTTCTTTGTTTTTCTGCCATTTGATATTCCTCTGTTGAGAATTCTCTGTTTAGCTCTGTACCCAATTTTTAAATTGGAATACTTGGTTCATTGCTGTTTAACTTCTTGAGTTCTTTATATATTCTGGATATCAGCCCTTTGTCAAATATAGGGTTGGTGAACATACTTTCCCAGTTTGAAGATAGAAAGATCCCCCATGCTCATGGCTTGGCAGGATTAACATAGTAAAAATGGCCATCTTACCAAAAAGCAATCTACAGATTCAATGCAATTCCCATCAAATTATCAACACAATTCTTCACAGACCTTGAAAGAAAAATTCCCAACTTCATATGGAATAACAAGAAACTGAGAATAGCTACAATAAAAGATCTTCTGGAGGTATCTCCATCCCTGATCTCAAACGGTACTATAGAGCAACAGTAATAAAAACAGCATGGTACTGGCATAGAAACAGAATGGTGGATCAATGGAATCAAAGAGAAGATCCAGAAATAAACCCACACACTTATGGATACCTGATTTTTTACAAAGATGCCAAAACTATACAGTGGAAAAAAGATAGCATCTTCAACAAATGGTGCTGGTCTAATTGGATGTCTACATGTACAAAAATGCAAACAGATCCATAGTTATCACCCTACACAAAACTAAAGTCCAAGTGGATCAAAGACCTCAATATAAAACCAGACACACTAAACCTGTTAGAAGAAAAAGTGGGGAAGAGCCTAGAACTCACTGGCATAGGAGACAACTTCCTGAACAGAACACCAACAGCACAGGCTCTAAGAGCAACAACCAATAATGGAACCTCATAAAACTGAAAAGCTTCTATAAAGCAAAGGACACTGTCATCAGAACAACAAGACAACCTACAAACTGAGTGCTGAATTTAACAGTTCTTACATTCCTGAGCTCAAGTCCACTGCAAAACCAGCAGGCACTCCTTGCATTAGAAGCTGCACTTGATGCATTTAATTTTAAACACATATTCCTTGCTTTATAATCACAGCCTTTTCCTGTGCATGCATTTGAGTATTTTAAGCCGCTGCTCTGTCTCTTAGGAATCATAGCTTTCGCATATGAATCACCACCATTCAGGCTTCCTGACATGTATAAAGAGACCTTGACTGTAAAAGGTTAAACTGAAGAGTATTTTTCCTTTTCCTTCTCTTGGCAAGGACACAGCAGAGCCTTCATAAACAAAAGCCAAAATGCAGACAGCCCAGAAGTGGTTTTAGCTGAAAAAAAAAAAAAAAAAAAACTGTTTTTTTTTTTTTTTTTCTCCTTTAAACATGGTGAATTGAAGAATACTTCAAAAACATAAGGAGCAGGTGGTGAGCGAAGCCTGCAGGGCAGAAGGCCTGGCAGAAAGACAGACAGCAACTCCTCATCTGGGTGCTTTGGGATGGTCACGTGCTTCCAGGCATCACTTTAGCCCTTGGACATGGGGCAGCTCCAGGCTTCAATGCCCTGGAGGCCCAGGCCTCCCGACTCACATATGGGAAGGATTTAGAGACAAGGGAGAAGCCTAGAAATCAAATGCAGAGAGAAATTATGTGGCTAACAGCTGGAATTCATGAGCTCCATATTAAAGAAGGATTGATAGCAAGAAATGTGAAACGCCCCTTTCTCAGAGACAAATTAATAGCTTGGGGACTGAAATGCCTTTCTAAGAATCTTGGCCTCTCTTTAAGTCTAATGCTCCTGTTTGCTTTTATAAGGAATAGTTACAGATGTATTTGGTATGGATTTAGGATTATTGAATTCAAGGATGTATTTGGTGAGACATTAATTAAGTGCCTGAAAATGAATCTACAGTTGTACCACATTCTCATCTTACTTGCAAGTCTTTCTTATTGAGGCGTATTAATATTAAATGGAGATTATTACTTATGAATAGTTTTCACCTAACTTATCTTTTCAGACACTGATGCACTAAGGAACCTTCTTTTGTTTAAGAGAAGATGGTTTCTCAGACTCTTTGCCCAGATCACACCAAGACAGACAAAAACTTATGCTTGTCTCCAACCGATGCACATGATACTATGCTTTGTACTGGGATTCTCAACTTAGGTAAGTGTCCAAATTATCCCTGGAGCTTTTGAGATTTGACACTTCCCATAGTCTCAGTGAGGTATATGATTACCAAATTATCTGATCAGTTCACTTAGGAGGACTGCAGTTACAAAAGCAAGACACCATTCTCATCCACCAGTACGAATTCTTCTGTGCCTTGGGGAAAGGGCAAGTAATATTTTGAAGAAAAGTAGGGCCAAAGATGGGAAGCATTAGAATCCACTCAACCATGCAAATAGCAAAAATATGGGGATTAGCTGCCTCATTTTGACTATTGTGTGTCTGGAAACATCCAGGGGAGCTAGATCCCAACAGTATAAATTGGGCAGCGCTCCACAGGTAAATGTTCTGGGAATACCAGCAACTGCCAGGGCCAAAGATGTCAGAAGCTGCAGGTCGGAGCAGAGTCACATCTCACTTAATGGTGAGGTCACTTTCTAAGGAATGTGTTCTTAGGCAGTGTCACTGAACAAATGCTATGGAATGTGCAGGGTCACTGAGAAAAATGCCATGGAATGTGCTTACACAAACTCCGATGGCTCTGGTGTCTCTAGATGATCTGTGTATGTCATCTGTCCTTGACTAAAACATGGCATTTGGCTGTGCTTCTCTCAGAGAATGGATCCAAACCCAAACTGAAGAATGATATAGACTACTATCAGATGCAGTGCACCTAATTTTTGTGTTCCGGCTGAATGAAGGAGAAAAGTGAATATGGAAAACCCCAGAGCAGCCAGTGCAATCCATCTTTCATGCTTGGAATTCAGGAAAGGGTTTTTATGTTATAATAATTGGGAAAGCAAGTTTTGAGTTGTGTGACCTTAATGACCTTGGGTCAGACATTTTTCTGAGTTCCTGTTTCCTCACATGCATATATAGAACAATACTGCTTTCATTGTAAAGAATGTAGAGGCTTTAAAAAATGCTTAGAGAGTGACAGTCCAGCTCTCATCAATAACAAGCAGTGTACAAGTTGCAGGTAATTGTTGTCTCTTACATCCAGATGATTTTAAAATTTAATTGGCAAAGGACATAAAGGCCTTAATGATGTCTGAGTAAACCAAGATTTAAGTGCATGAAAATTCATGTTAGTGACTAGCAAGGTGAGGGCATAATACATGACTCCCTGTCCTAGTCAAGCCTGGCGGTCGCCTCAGATATGCTTGGGACCAGGAGTGGCTTGTGCCAAGGACAAGCGTTTGAACATCAGAAAGTCCACAGCGGGGAAGCAGGACAGTGAGCTTCCAGAATTTGGAAACCAGGTGAATAAAGTGCCCTCTGCACCTAGCAGGCTGGGACAAAGACATGAAAGTCACTTTTGAGACTGGCTCTGAGTAGAGTCAGCAAGCCTATAACCTGATTAACCATATTAACATATCTAACGGAAGAACTTGTCATTTGGAACTGCAGTTGGCCAGCAGCAGACAATCAGAAGCTGGTAACTCAGAGTAAATGTTGGCAAATGTCCAAGAACCTTTCAAGGGGAAAGAGCCTTTGCTGATGAGCTTTGAATACTTCTAACCCTGCAGGAACATCCATTATTGTGAGATAGCCTTCACAGGCTGTCAGCCCAATATTGTTATATATACAAAGCTTATTTTAATTATGGGTTGAGAATAACTTTATGAAATAATATTATTATAATTTAACTTTCCATGTAGTTTACTTCTAGAGAAAAAAGTACACTCACACAGAAGCTGTGGATGGCAGATTCCCTTGCCCATTTGGAATCCTCAGGGTTTACCTTGCATCCTCTCAGGGACCAGTGAGCAGTGAGGAAAGAGAAGATGGAGGCAAAGGGCGTCAGAGGAAGAGCTCTTAGAGGGCAACTGTTCCATCTTCCCAGGCAGGCTATCAGTGGTGATTCTGTCTGAATTAGTGATTTACCTTGCCTTGTACTTGTATGCAAATGAATTCCCAGTAATGATAATTTGGACTGTTATATTCTGAGGCTCAAAAACAAATTATTCTTGATAATTGCTAATGCAGAAGTGCACACAGTCTGCCCATACCTGGTCTCAAGATAACACCTAACTGAGTCATTTCTGTCTCACTGGAAACAGTTGGCATAGAAGGTGAAGGGAGGTGAGATTTTGCTTCATCTCACAGATTGTGGTAAAGAACATTTTGGAGAAATAGGTATTTAACAAGGAATCCCTGATCAAAAGTGGTTGAGATATATAGGCCGTATGGTTCCTAAAGCGCCCTCTTGTTCTGCTTTTGCATTTTGAGCATCTTCTGGTTATGCAGAAGCAGATGTGTGCAGGTGCTGGCTACACACGACCGCCGTCTACTTTCAACTTTCTTACCTCTGATTTGCCACTATTAGAGTGTTCTAGAATTATTCGAAAATCACACCAAAACCCCACAGGATTGGCTGTATCCTGGACTTGCTATTAGTGTCTTTGGGTTTGGGGCTTCAGGAATGAGTATTTTGACAAAAGTTCTACAGTTGCCTTGGGTGTCCATCCAAAGCTGTGGACAATAATTCTACCCTCTTCTATGTTTTCAGAGTTGGATAAGGTAAAAAAGAATATTCCCAATACTTAGGAATTCCTGGAGACACATTGATAGAAGCAATATCCTACACGACACACTACAGGAGACATGAGCAAAAGAAAGCCCGGTAGTGTGCGTGTAATACTATGTGCGACAGACTAGCTACGCTGACAGGTGCAGGGGCCATTGGCAGGCAGACTCATTGTGTATTATTACTGCAGACATTGTAACAATATCATATTTCCTAGGATCAGAAAGCCAAGATTAGGATTATTCAAAAAGACATCTACAGGCAAATAACTGCAGGTGACAGAGCTAGAATTCAAACTATCTGATTCGAAACCTCACATTTTCATACTGCTTGTGTTGGGCCAGCATCAGAAAGATGAACGACTGTGTGGTAAAGAGTATGCCCATCTGTCAGTTATCCTAACCTGGCTAAAGTATAGCTGAAGTGCTGGTGCTATATCTGCTGTTTTATAGTTTGGGGCTCACACAGCAACATGGTGGTGTGCTACCACCAAGAATTCTGCCTGCATTCCCAGGTTATGTGGTCTGGTAGTTTGAATGAGGATGGCCCTCATAGGCTTGTTTGTTTTAATATTTGGTCCCTCGGTGGAGGAACTATTTGGGAAGGATAAGGAGGTATGGTCTTGTTGGAGGAAGTTTGTCACTGGGGTCAGGCTTCAAGTTTTCAAAAGTTCACAGCAATTTCAGTCGCTGTCTCTCTGCTTTCTACCTGTAGATCAAGATGTAAGCTCCCAGCTTTTTCTGCCGAAACATCTTTGCTCTACTGTCCTGGACTCTAATTTTCTGAAACTGTTAAATTCAGATTAAACACTATTTTATGTTGTCTTGGTCATGCTGTCTTAGCACAGACAAGGAACTGAGGCATGTGGTTATACAAAGGCAGATTTTATAAATAGATGGAGTTTCAGGGCAGTCTATGAGATACCTCAGGACATGCCAGCTGCCGCATCCTGGAAAGGCTGGCCAGGCTTCTTTGAGGGAGAACTACTGGAGGCATGGGACACTGCTCCCTGGAATCCATGATTGATGCCGTCCCATACTTTTTGTAGAAATTGATATGCATTATACTGAATGTGGCCAATTATAATTTACATATCAACACCCAACTCAACTTTCTGTTGATCTTACTGAGGTGGAGTTCATGAGCAGAGTATCTGTGAGTGTTTGGAAGGGTAACATGATATTTTCAAAGAAGTCATTGTATTTACATGTATATGTCGATTATGGGCATGAATGTGTGTTTACGTGTCTGCATGTGTACAGGTGTATCTGTGTGGGCTGGTGTACACTCATATGTATTCATGTATGTGTGAAGGTCTGAAGGTGACGAGTGTCTCCCTTGATTGGTCTCCCCTTCATTTATTGTACACAGAGCTCTCAGATTCCTGTTAATTTAGCTAGCCAGCCCGCTTTGGGGAGACCATGTTTCTGCCTCCTGGTTACTGAAATTGTAAAAGACTGTATTATAATTAAATTTTCCTTTTAAAAAGTATCTGTGGTTGTTTGTGTAAGAATGGCTCCCAGTGGGTATGGTGGCACACGCCTGTAATCCCAGCACTCAGGGAGGCAGAGGCAGGCAGATCTCTGTGATTTCAAGGCCAGGTTCATGAAGTGAGTCCAGGACAGCCAAGGCTACACAGAGAAACTGTCTCAAACAACAACAACAACAACAATAATAAAGAATGGCTCCCAAAGTCTCGTATATTTGAATGCTGGGTTATCAAAGAGTGGTAACATTTGAAAAGGATTAGAAGACTTAGGAGGTGTGGTCTTGTTATAGGAGGTGTGGTCTTGTAGGAGGAAGTGTGTTAAGCATGGTGGGGAGAAAAGGGGAATGTGTTGATGTTTCAAAAGCCAGTTGCAGGCCTATCTCTCATCTTTTGCAGAGAGAGATCAGGAGGTGGCTCTCAGCTACTTCTCTAGCACCATGCCTGCGTGCACCCATGCTCCCTGCCATGGTGGGAATGTAAGCTCCCAATTAAATGTTTTCTGAGAGTCACTGTGGCCACGGTGTCTCTTCGCAGCAATAGAACAATAATTAAGTTAGTATGTTAAATATTTTCTGTGTTTGTTTAAGACGGATGATTTTAGTACATTGTAGACTTCTGTGAAGTCTACTAAAATGAACATTTAAATAAAAGAGATTTTAAATCCTAATTCAGATTTGACATTGCTGTAGGAAATTTTATTCCATTTATTTTTTTCATTTATCTACTATCTATCTATCTATCTATCTATCTATCTATCTATCTATCTATCTATATCTCTGTCTTCTATCTATCTATCTATCTATCATCTATTATCTATGTATCTATCTATCTACTATCTATTTATCTGTCTGTCTATCTACTATTTATCTATCTCTATCTTCTATCTATCTATCTATCTATCTATCTATTTATCTATCTACTATCTATCTATCTGTCTGTCTGTCTCTCTAGCTACTATCTATCTATCTATCTGTCTATCTATCTGTATCTCTATCTATCTATCTATCTATCTATCTATCTATCTACTATCTGTCTGTCTCTTTATCTACTATCTATCTATCTATCTATCTATCTATCTATCTATCTATCTATTTATCTATCTACTATCTATCTATCTATCTGTCTGTCTCTCTACTATCTATCTATCTATCTATTTATCTATCTACTATCTATCTGTCTGTCTATCTACTATCTATCTATCTATCTATCTATCTATCTATCTATCTATCTATCTATATCTCTATCTATCTATCTATCTATCATCTATCTGTCTGTCTCTTTATCTACTATCTATCTACTATCTCTCTCTCTCTCTCTCTCTCTATCTTCTGTCTTTGGATGTGTGTTCATGTCACAGCATTCATGTGAAGGTCAGAGCCAACTTGTGGAAGTGAGTTCTCTCTGTCCACCATGTGCACCCCTCAGACTGAACTCAGACGGTCATGCTTGCTGGCAGGTGCCTTTACCCACTGAGCCCTCTCACTGACCCTATTGGAGAAAAAAAAACCTAAACTATTCAAAGTCCAGTGATTTCTTTTGCTTAATTTGGAAAACAAGAGGGTAATACCATTACTTATGATGTCCTTATAATTTCTTTCAGGCTAATAGTGCTTTTTTTTAAATTTATGAACAGATTTCTTTGTTTTGTTTTTGTTTTTTTGATAGGTTTTTGAAATTTTGGCTTTTGCGAATTATATACATGAGTATTATATTTGCATGATTTACTTCTCCCTCCAGTTCTTTCTGTGCCCAACTCTTTCTCATATTCATGTCCTATTATTCTTTAATTATTGTTGTTACATATATGTATATATAAATTTATGAACATAATCTGAGTTTATTTAGTGTTGCTCATAAGTATATTTATTTAGGGCAGACTTCCTGGAGTTGGTTAATCTATCAGATGGCTTATCCCTGGAGAAGATTAATTAATTCTGCTTCTCTCAGCCACCAGGACTTGCCTATATCTCTTCAGCTCAGGTTGGGGTCTTGTGAGCTTTCCCCCACCCCAGCCACACTGGAATGTCAACTGGTGTTGTCATTTTTCAGGTCTTGTTTTAGGAGACTATTTTGTTGTTAGTTCCTGCTATAGCCACCATGTCATATATAGAAGATACTCTTTCGCAGCCAGTTTTCTGGTCCAGTCTTTTAGCCCCTCTTCTTCAATGTTCCCTGAGCCTTCAGGGTGGTGGTTTAATGGTAGCTGCATCAGTTGGGGCTGAGCACCCTATAATTTGTTGTTCTCTGCATTTTTACCAGTCATAGATTTCTGTAACGGTCTTTATCTGCTGCAAAATAAAACTTCTTTGATAAGGGGCGAGAACTTCATTTACTTGTGGGTATAAAGATAAATTATTTAGAGTGCAATTAGAAATCACACTGGTTTAGGGACGTGGAAGTAATAGGTGTTTCTTTGTAATTCATGGACTTACCAGCCACACGTGATGGAATAGGTTTACAATATCAGGTATGAATTCTCCTCTACCATGTGGGCCTGAGGTACAATTAGTTAGATGTTGGTTACTCCAGGATATAAGTACCGCTATTGCAACTTTTGGATTTTCTTGCTATTCTGGTCAGTGGTGTGGTTTGTAGGCATAATGACTGGGTAGAATTGATTTCTTCCCTTGGCAGCTTACAGAGCTCCTTCTGGTGCTAGGAGATTCTAGGATTCTCAGAGAGGAGGCTGCCATGTCAGTTCAGCTTGATTCTTCCAAGTTCTGTACCAAAGTGTGTTTGTATCTTTAGCAGTAGGGTCTTCTCTCCAATTTCTAAGAGGCAACCAAGGCCAATGGCCAAAACCTATATTGTTTTGAAGGGTCTCTTTACTTCCCTGGCCAACAACTTGAAAGGAAATGTTCCATGCTTGACACTGGGGTTTCTGCCAGATGAGTTTGTGGGAAGCATTGTCACTCCAAGGGTGTCACTTCATATATATGTATGTATAATGTATTTATTATATTCATATTATACTAATAATACTAATTAGTATGTAATGTACAAACATATACAAGTTTAATTAATATGAGTACTGAGACACCAAGACTACAGCTCTGGTTACTCTAACATCATTATCCCTTTTCAGTTTTGAGATGCCGTATGCAGTTAGATCTCTGCCTATCCCTAAACAATGATGGCTCCCTCTGAATAACACCTAAAATTTTGGGTAGAGGTTGAGCATAGCTGGTGAACCACTAGCACAAACATTCACAGCCAGATATGCCTGTGGGATGGAGACTGAATCAGGGGAGTGAAATGTCCTTTCTGGTAACTGGAAGGGTCAGAAAGCCCTCAGAGAGACCCACAAAAAATCCTGATTTGCATCTTTATCCTGAGCCCAAAGTGGAGCGACAGAGCTTACATTCTGAACTATAGTCAGACTTAAGTAAAGCCAGAATTTCTAGTTCTCAGTCAACCATGAAATCACGTAGATAGTTTCTTTTGTTAATGTTGTATTTCAGTACGTTCATTCAAGACAAACTTCTAACTTATTTCAGCCTTTTGCATATGTGTGTATTTGATCATTTTATGTCACTGTTGTCTCTAGAGAAACACATTTTCCCATATACGTCACTGTTTTTGCATTTAGTGTGTTAAGGAGACCTTGATTGTAAAAGGTGAAATTAAAAATAGAGGAAGCCATTGGGGCTTTTGCTTTGAGAACCTGTAGAAGTGCTGAGTCAGCTGAACTGTCAAGTGGAACCTGCAGAGAGAGGAAGCCTGTTGTTCTGCAGCCCAGATTCATTCCGGCTTCTATGGTTCCACATTGGTTTATGACCAATGACTAATACTTCACCCACGAGTCATTAAACCCATTCTGTACTTTCTTGGTTCCCTAATCTCCTTGGAATTCATTCCTTGTGTCCAATGGTCCAATGCTCTAGCTTAGTGTTTGGATGACTGAGTGAACAGAAATGGCAATAAAAAATATATATGTGATATAACAGTTTAAAATGCAATTCCCTTTAGAGAGGGCTTTTGGACAAATAAAATTCTTCTGAAACCATTTAAAATCTCTTGAAACGTTTGAAGCTTTTCCTTTGCACCTTCATAAAAGGTCAACAAATATACTAGGAATCTCTGCTAGCTCTGCACACTCTTGCTTTGCTCCAGAATTCACCTCACAGCTCAGCACAGTGTTGCAATGCTCCTGATTAACTACACTAATGGGAGAAGGCAGGGGCATGGGTAATCTAATATAGATAGCAACTTATGAATATGCATGTGTTTGATGTGCTAGAAAACTACTTTAAAAGGAAGAGTGGAGCATCGCTGATGGCTAAGGAAGATGAGGGGGAAAGAGGTGTTCAGCATCCAGGGGCTGAAGAGATGGCTCAGTGGTTAAGTGGGCTTGTGGCTCTCCTCCAGAGAACCAAAGTTTGGTTCTTAGCACCTGCCACTCTAGGTTGAGGAGATCAGGAATGTTCTTCTAATCTTAATAGATAGTAGCATAATATGTAGGCGCACATACATACACATAAACAACAAAACAAACCTTTCAAATATGTTCAACTTATTGACCACTGTACAGTACTCCAAAATTGGTATTACTTAAAACCTGCACTGTCACCCCAAGGGTGTTACTTCATATATATGTATATATAATGTATTTATTATATTAATAATGCTAATTAGCATGTAATGTACAAACATATACAAGTTTAATTAATATGAGTACTGAGACACCAAAATTGGTATTACTTAAAAGCCAGAGGAGCTGGCTGAGAGTTGGAGAGGAAGAGAGCATAAATAAGGCAGAGGAATGTGTTGCTCACAGATGTGGGGTAGGAGCAGGGAGAGAGTATACATTTAGCCACCAGTGCTGACTGGCACTTAGCTTTATCCATCCCAACGTGATTTGAAGGATAAGGCAGCCTCAGCAGCAAGTCTGCCCTAAGCTTAAGTGACTGAGTATTCTATAAGGAAGCAGGTGGAACACAGGACTAGGACATCCAGACATGATGCTGAGGTGCTCAGGCCATTGCCAACCCATCCCCTCTTCTAGACAAGCCGCATAGAGGAGCACCTGGCCCACATTCAGGAGCTGGGAATGAGTAGCGCAGGGTTCAGAGCTGGTCCATTTGGGAAAAGATGACTTGCACGACAAGGGCCCTGCCCTCATGGACACATTCACCCCCTCAATGATTCTTCGTTTAAAGGGCCGTTGGGAGTGGGTAGAGAGTTTAGGAGGTGGGCAATCATTGGAGACTGGCCATGGAGTCAGGAGGAAAGGGAGTCAGGTGAGAGGATCCAAACTGGTCACAACTCAAAGCACTTGGTGCTGATGTTGGGCGTGCTGGGAACCTAGATACGAAGCCAGAAGAGTCAGAGATGCAAACAACAAGGAGATTGCCTTTAATGAGCTTTCCTGTGATCTCAGCCACAATTAACTGGCAGAAAATACGGACAGACAAGTTATTATTTGTGTTTAAAAAGTCTGTTTTGAGTTGCAGGATCTACCTAGCATAGCCAATTACTAGCTACATGCAGTGGGTTGATAACTTATTTATTTATTTATTTATTTATCTATTTATTTATTTATTTATTTATTTATTTATTTATTTATTTATTTAT